>NC_087065.1:14565531-14759729 GCF_963678635.1 Symsagittifera roscoffensis | reverse complement strand
TTGTAAAAATTGAAAAAAAATTACGCCTCTGGTTGGTAATTTTTCACGCAAACACGACTTCTTTTATATTATGCGACAACGTTTTGTTTGAAATATATATAGTGCTATTGAACCTAAACATTTCTTAGAATGAAATAATTGAAAAAATGCAGTTTCTCAAATTCTGCTCTGCCTACATTACACTTCAACTCTGCTCAGCCAAAGTAGCGGCTGTGCTCGACATATGTTTCGAGTGCGCTCGTTTTTTTCTACTACAATGCTGATTTAAATTATCCGGACAAAACTGATAAATTTTGAACTTTCAAACGCGTTTTCCTCGAATTGAGTGAAAATTAAAGAAAACTCGAGGAAAACAAAAGTTGATCAGAAATAATAAGATGCACTTTTTTTTGCAAACATCGGAATCAAATACGGATAAGTTCCCAAATTTTTTAATCGCAAGAAGCCCCCTACACAAACCAACAAAATTGCATAAGAATAAAATCTTCGAAACTCTGAGCAAAACATTAGAAATTAGTTTTGAGCAAAGATTTTGTGTTTTTTATAATGAAATTGACCTTTTTTGGCCGAAAGGTAAGCAAAAAATTCGCATACAGACTTTTGGAGAATTTAGTTTTCTAGAAGTTTGTTGGGTGTCTAGGTGGCTTTTCGCGATATAGTTTTGTTTTCAAATAAATTGGGAGATGAAGCGTATTTTTGATAAACTAAAATGACCCATTTTTGGGGTAAAATTTTGGTTGCAATTTTGAAAAACATTTTGCATCATATTAGTTCTGGTAAAATTCTAAGCAACTTTTGCACTCTCCTTTTTTAGCATTTCCGCGAACGACAAAGTCGAAAAATTAGTCGCGAACCTCAACCCGGGTTATTTCAACTTTTAATCAAAGCTCAGTTACTGCTGTTTCTATCATATAACTGCTTCATGCTAGTTGTAAGCTCTCGACAGTGTTTCGATATTGTAGGTCGTTCAATTACTAGTTTTTATTCAGGTCACTTTCTTCGTATGCAACTTGTAGGTTGATCAGTTTTTGTCAAACGAGGATTATCGATACAATAAGGCAAAATGGGTGTGCTTTTCTACAAACAGATAGGTATATAAATGCTTACAAAACATTTCCTCGTTTTCAGATTTTGAAAGTCAAGCGCTTGTTTTCTAATCAATTACGCAAATGGTTTTCTCTAATATTTTTTTTTTGCTCACAGGATAAGTTCATGCTTCCTCGCATAGCGCTGTCCAGTAGTTTTGGACGATCTCCTTACAGATCTGATGGTCTCGGTATTTGGCAGACATCATCGGCTAATTTGGCTGAAGCTAAGAAAGTCATGAAGGCTAATCCTAAAATCGAAAAAGCTGTTCGTGAACTGATTTGTATTGATTTTGGAACAGCGACGCAGAATGACATGAAAAAACCCATTTACAGCATCGTATGTGCCGCTCTAATTATTCAAGGCGTTCAGGGTGACGTTCCGAAAAGATTTCAGATTGCGGAGCAAAAACAGTACTGGGAGCAAGCATCCGGCGCAACAGTGGACCAGTTCTCCGACTCGGCTAATGTTCTTGACTCGGAAAGCGGCCAGGATGACACAGACTGCTTCATATGTGAGCAGGGCCCAACAGACTTAATATTCGTCATTGATGACTCGGGAAGCATAGGAGGAGCAAGAGGCCAACCGGGAGGTGGAACAGGGTTCGTTCAAATATCACTTCAATTTCACAATTCTTTCGCAAATCCTAATTTTACAATTCTCAATATTTAATTTTACAAATCTATCAAACTAGTTTTACCTGCAATGCTGTGAATTCTTCAAACTCAACATTTGGCTGATTTGTTCCAAATTCTCAAAAGCACAAGTTTTTGATAGGTTTTGTTGAAAAAAGTTACCTTTCAACACTTCGCTTCAATTCCTGAGTGTCTGTAAGTTTCTGTTTGAAACTAAAATCACAATTGCTAGCTAATCTGAAAATAGATTTGAAAAATTTGAAGTTTACAATATACTGTTAGAACTTGAAAAAGTATCAATCGAAAATTATTGGGGTAGACTGTTGTTTTTTTTTAGGTGATCATTTCATATTATTGAAAGAAATCAATTCGGTGCAATTTTTTTCTGTTTTTCAAACAAAAAAATTGAAAAAATAAATCATTACGAAAACATCTGAGCAATTGCTTCTTTTTCCAAAAAAAACTAACTTCCTTCTGCTTTGTAAAAAATATTACAATTTCAAAAAAATCAAAGCGAAGACTTTCAGTTTTTCAAAAATAGTTAACCCCACCACCGATGTTAAGTGGTAAGTAAAATATTTAGCGACAAGTAGATCGGAATGCCTTCTAAGTTCTATGGAGGGTGTTTGCTTTGAAAAACTATGTTGAAATGTTCAAAAAAATTCCAGAGAGCTTGAGAGATTGTCCACCATGACAATTTCCCCCACCAAACGCCATGCAAAGTACAAACTTATATTTTTCGCAAACATCAAGGTATCAAGTGAACCAAACAGCAAACCTCATTCGAATTTGGAAGGAAGTCTAAGCCGTTTTTACGCGTATTTATGCGGGTTACCCGTTAAGTGCACGAAATATATTGAGCGTTAATAGTCCCAAAATAGCCAAGTTGGCATTATTTAAGCGCCCATAACGTTATAAAAAAATTTTTTTCAAGTAAAATATCTTCCAGCTCAAGGTAACAGTATTATTCGAATTATAAAAAAATATCAAACTAGTTACAGAGTCGAGTATTGTCTGAAAAAATGAAACGCCCTGACCACTAGTATTCCCTCACTTGCTTCAAAAGTTGGAACAATAAGACCAAATATCTGGCTTCATTCATTTCAAATGTTTTCTGCTACACATTGATCATGCCCTAATGGTTACAAGAACTTGTTAACAAGCCGCGTTAAAAAAACTTCAACTTCAGTTTTTTTCCAAATTTTTTCCACACAGAAGATTTTTTGCTTTTACGTAGCTCGGTTTAAACGCGACATTTTCCAAACGTCATTGAGAGAAACACAAATAAAAATTCTACTGGATTGATTAGTCTGGAAAAAGGAGAAAAGCATTAAAAATTTGTACCTAAAAACTAAAACTAGTTTAAACTTTGTCAGGTAACCCGCATTTCTCTGAAGAAAGATGGCTTTACGAAAAATTTTCTATAATTTTTTTTCGGTTTTAAGTTTGATTATTGAGAGTGATGAATGTAGTGAAGACTCTGATCTAGGTTTTTGATTTTTTTTTTGTTTTCTTTTAGGAAAAAATTCATTTTACACTCAGTTCGTTTCCATTGTTAAAAGGAAGGCAAACTCCACTATCGAACAGCAAAACAGTAAAAGTAGTTCGGATTGTCAAATTTTGAATGTTGAATTTGATTATCAGATTTCCCAGCGAAAAAAAACCATTAAGTTTTTGCCCAGTTTTCTCAAATTGGGTTAAATGAAGTTAATTGAAACTTTTCTAGAGACTAGAAAAAATTTAAGATCATTTATTTTTTCAAAATCGAAAAATTTATTTTTCAAAAAATGTCTGTTTTCTTCTGTTTTTTTTTGCGTTCATTATTCTTTTCCAACTGTCATTTGGCTAGCTATGTTTTTCCTATTTAACTCAGAAATATCTATACTCAGCAGCTTAAATAAAATTTTGTGGATTTTTGTCTCTGTCAATAGTAAAAATTCGTTAGCACTTGAAGTCGTCTGAATCCAATGGAGAGCGTTTCTTAGAATAAAATACGATACAAGACAAAAAACGCAACAAAGTTTGAAATAATTATGAAACTTTGCATTTATATGTCTTTGAGTTTAACATTGTTAAAAGTACAAGAGTTTGAAATAATTATGAAACTTTGCATTTATACGCCTTTGAAGCAAACTTCATCATCTTTATTAAGAGTCGAGAATCATGGCGAATACTCCTTCCTCAAATCGAGTTAATTTTATCAAAACAATTGTAAGTGATAAATTGTTCTCGAAATTCAAATTGCTGTAAAGCCTTTTTTTTGAAATTCGAGAGATGAGGTTTTTCAGAAAAAAACATGGCAGAATTCTTTTCATGTTTACTTGCGTTCATTGACTTTTCCATTTGTCTGTTATTTATGTTTTAATTTTTTACCGTTGATGCAGTTCTCTCTTTAATTTTGTCATTGAATTAAATAAAAAAGGCTTTAAATTAACTGAAGAATACTAGTTTTGATCCAACGGCGATTTGATGCGTCGTGTTATTTTAATTCAGTTTCTGAAAAAATCTAAAACAAATGAACCCCTTACATTTGCTCAATAAGTAGTTTTATCCAACAATCATTAGGGCAAAACTTCAACATCTCACCAAATTTGTAGTTTTGAATGGCAACCAAAATTTGGTCAATAATAAGCTCGAAGTGTTTTAAGACCAATGATTATTTTCGTCAAAATTCAAAAGATGACGTTTCAAAAAACAATATTATATTTTCAAGGACTCTATTCCAGCTGTCTACTGGCTTTGTATTGATATTTAAATTATATTCTGACGATCTAAACTGATGAACAAAAAAATGACAAAAAAAAATTTAAACTCTAAGCAAGAATTTTTAAAGCAAGAGCTTGTAACGCTGAATAAATTGCTTTTAATCAAAGAAAGTCCTCTCACTTATAAAGAAATTATAACAAATTTGGTGTTAATATTGTTAAATTCCGCAGTATAGTAATTTTATCTATATGAAATTCTATATACTTCATAGCTCATCACTTCTAATACTTATAACGATAACCAGAAAAACTTTAGATAATGGTACGTTTTTGTGTTTATCAAACAATTGTCTATTTTAACTTCCAAAATAGCTGATATATTGTCTCCAAAGTCTGGAAACATTACATTTCGGTCGCGACTGTTTGGCTATGCCCAATTTTTGCGGCGGTTGTCTTTTAATACCAAAATCGATAAGGATAGTCTAATCATAAAACCGCAGGCCTCCGAGGTTGGTTTTTTGGCACCTTTTTTCTGAAGATGACAAAAAATCGTAACCATAGCATAATTGTGCTGTAGGTCGGAATGGGACATGCAGATAACATATGTGGTGGATGTTATCAGCAAATTCAAGCATTCCTTTGATGCGGGTACAACGCAAGGAGCTGTGGTCATTTTTGGAGGGGGCACAAAAAATTACGGGTTTGAACAAGACGGCGAAAAGCTGAAGAGCTACGTTGAAGGAATTCCGCACAGTGGAGAAACAACTTGTACGGGCAAAGGCTGTCTTGCAGCGTATGACATATTATCGAAGAGCACTCGTTTAACCGATTACACAGTCAGAAAAATTGTTTTTATTTTGACGGACGGCGAGCCATCGTGTCCCGATTCTGGTTTAGATGCAACAGCGTATACAGAACAGGCCAAAAAAGAATGTAACAAATTCAAGCAGATGAAAGAAAAGCCTGTTGTCTACGCAATTGGAAATAAACAAGCAGCTAAATTTGATGTTTTACAAGCTCTAGCGAGTGAGCCAAAATATGCGAGAAATTACGTAAACGTGGCTGACTTCAAAAGTGACATTATAGATATTCTGTTCTCTTCATGTCAGATATTAGTGGAGATACCAAGTGGGTCTTTTGCTGACATGTCGGGTAGTAAGGGAGGTCAAACTTTGACCTTTGACTTGAAGGGAATGAAGGAAGGCGAATGGAGGAGTTTCATAGCGCCTTTCACCAAAAAGCAAGGCAATTCGGCTTTTCTTATCTTCGAATTGAAAACAATGACTGTCGAAGTGTACGCTTCTTTTTCTCAACCACGTCCAAGTGACTCTGCATACGATGCAAAAGAGCGATGCGAGCCCGGTGGCAAAAAGTGTGTGGTGCGAATAGATGACCCGACAAGTAGCCTCGACGACATGTGCAAAGCGTCATTTGGAAGCCAATTCTATGTGAATGTGCATGCAGTTTCGTGCGTAGGGGGTGTTTGTGATGAGCCGGAAATTGTCTTGGAAATTATGCCCCCAGACTATTTCGACATACGTTAGTGCATTTAACTCACTATCCTACGTAGGGATTAAAATTGAGAAGAGCACCCGGAGTTTAAACGAAAAAGTTTTCCGCGCTTCTTCAAACGATGGCCAATATTTCATAAGCCTGAAAAACAAACAACATAATTTACAAAATCTGTTTCTTTACGTCTGTTTCAGCAAAAAAATACATGCAAAATTGCATTTATTTCGGTTTGGGTTGTAAATGTGTAGGGTTGAATCAAGACCCCCTCCCCTCGATAGTCATTGTTAAGAGTTGATGAACGTAGTTTAGGTTCTTATATAGGGCGTGAGTCGTGATTTTTTTTTTTCGTTTTTTCCAGAAGTCTTATTTTTTTGCAGGCTCAAATTTATATTTTTGTGGTTTGAGTTTTGATTTTGTTTAAGGCTCAGTTTGTTTTCTTTGTTAAAGAGAAGGCAAGGCAAACTCCGCAATCAAACAGCAAAAGTGTAAAGGTCACGAAAAACCCGATTCTTGACTTCTAGTTTCGACTTTCAGATTCCCTTGCGAAAAAAAAATCACTGAATAATACAGTTTTCTTGATCCAGTTTTTTAAATCAAAAGAGCACCAATCAAAAACTAATCCAAAAAATTTGAGAGCATCTAGTTTTTTCTTTGATTTTTGAAAGATTTATAAAAAACCAAGTCATTTATTTCTGCTTGTACTTGCGTTCATTGACTAATTTCCAATCGTCTGATGGCTATGTTTGGTTTAACAGCCCCCGGTTTGGGGTACCAGATTTTTTTCCAGACTATGAAAGTCGAGCCGCATCCTCAGACAGACCAAATTGTCAATTTATGTTATAGCAAGGCTGCAAATACTAGAATTTGGGAGATTGATTTTATTTCATTAAAATGATATTTGCCGTTATAACTTCTTGACAGTAGATTTTTTGATGGTTCTCTTGTTGGAAAAAATCGTAGTATATCTATATCAAAAATGTTTTGCTTTTGTTTCAGTAGTTTTGCTTTTGTTTTGATTTACTTACTTTTTTGTATAGATCAGCTTTGTTTTTTATCGCTTTAAACTATTGAACGCGGCCACACTTCTGAAAAAAAATTTTGATTTGGATTCAATACAATTTTTTTCCATCTGTATAAATAAATTTATGTGACTTCAAAAAAAAATACCAAAAAACGAATCTTTTTATCTATCTTTTGTTTCTCTTCGTTCTCATCTCGATTTTTCCTCTTTCTTTCTATCCTTTATCTCTCTCTCTCTCTCTCTCTCACCAATTCCCTTCTTCTCTTCATCTTCTTTCTTTCTTTCTTTCTTTCTTTCTCT
Organism: Symsagittifera roscoffensis; assembly: GCF_963678635.1. NCBI lineage: Eukaryota > Metazoa > Xenacoelomorpha > Acoela > Convolutidae > Symsagittifera > Symsagittifera roscoffensis. The sequence goes on along the minus strand of NC_087065.1, from coordinate 14,752,470 downwards.
TTCTCTCTCCCTCTCTCTCTCTCTCGTCTCTCTCCTCGCTATTTATTTTTAATCTTTTTTTGTTTATCTGGCTATCTCTTTCTCTCTCTTTTAAGTCTTTCTCCCCCTCTCCCTCTCTCTCACTCTCTTGTGTTGTTCTTTCATGTGCTTGCTCTCTCTCGCTCTCTTCTCATCTCTCTCTTCTCTCTTCTTTTTTTCTTTCGCTCTTCCGCTCACTCTCTCTCTCTCTCTCTCACACACACACACAAATTTTTGGATGATACTCATCATAACTAGTAGGACCATACATTTAAATTCGTTAGTCACTTTATTGACTTAAAAAAAATTGAAAAATTTACCTCGGTTTTTATTTTTTCTTGACTCTTTTTCCTCTCGATCTCTCTTATCTCACACATACACAAAATGCAAAGGCTTTTGTAAGCATGATGTTCTCCTGTTTTTTATGTATTCATTTTGCTTAGAGGCTCATTCTGTGATGTATCTTGGTTTTAAGTTGATTTAACTGCTTTGCAGAAGGAGACATACCATCCGGGAAAATGAAACAATACCAGCGAAACCCTCCGAGTGTTGGGTCAGTGATTGGACCAGGATTCTGTGAATTGGTTTTGATATTATCTCGAACAATCATAAAATTACAGAGAGCATTCTAAACTGAATATAATCTACCGCTGATTTAAGTTGATCAAGACAGGCCTGACATGCAGTTCTGTTTTCAATGATTCAACTAGCACAACTAGCACAAAAGCCAGCTCAAGTTGGACCTCAAACAAACCCATGATGACCAAAAGTAGCTGTCCTAGAACTTTTCGTTTAAAAATAGATCTTCTTAGAAAGATCGGCTCTAAGCAGAAACTTTCGCTTAAACCATCAGCCCAGGATATCTTTGATCAATTCAAATCTTGATTTAATTGTTTATCGACGAACGCTGACTTTGTACAAATTCTGAATATGACCCTATTAAACATACCAGCTAATGCGTTTCCAAAATAATTTGTATAATGAAGCAAAAAACAAATGAGTTAATAAAAGTTAAACAATAGACATTTTGTGCAGAACTCTTTATCCAAGATACTTTACTCCGCAAAGTGAGAACAGTTCAAAAATCACATTAGGTCGAAAGCGAAAATTCTACTCTCGAAAAAGCGAGACACTTTTTTTTCGAACAAGAGATTCGAACCCCTTTCCCATTCGAAGCGTTATTTTTGTAACTATCCTTTTTTCTTTCTGATAACCCATAGATTTTTCGAATGTCATCTTCGTAATATAATAAAACTGAGAGAAAAATTTGTACCTTTCTACCAATAACACGCAACTTTCTAGGGGCGGTTCTGAGATATCCTCTAGGGATGAGTTTCAATAAAAAATTGTTGACTTTTGAAGTGTAATGAACGTAGTGAAGACTCTTATCTAGGTCTTGCTGATTTTTTTGTTTCTTTTTTGTTTCTTAAAATATTGATGCACTCAGTTATAATGCACTTTTTGTGTTGTGAAATGACGTAAATAGCACTCTCCAAATGCGAACGTAAAAATGGCGCGAAAAAGCGTCAACGATTTCCAGTTTCGAAAGCAGATTTATTTTTAAGATTTCACAGCGGAACAAAAACTTTACCTATTGATCCAGTTGTCTCTTGTTGGGTTCATGTTATCAAAAAAGCGCCAATCATAAATTGTTCTAGAAAATCAAAGAGCCTAAAGGGCATCTATTTTTTTTCTTTGAAATTCGAAAGTTGAGATTTTTTCAAGAAAGTCAGTGTTTTTTTTTAGTTTACTTCGATTGGCTATGTTTTAAAGGTCGGCCAAATAGATTTTCCCAGCTTGTTCTTTTTCGATGGTGAGAAAAGTACATTCTGTAAAGTTTTGATCAAAATTGTCTTTTTAACTTTCTCCCCCTCAAAATAAGTATACATTGGCGCAAAGGTTTCGTTGTAAAAAATTTTAGGTTCAGTGGGTCGAAAACGGTGTCGTGCAGTTTTCTCAAAGGGAGTCCTTCGGGTGGCGAGGGGGTTAAAAGAGGTCAAATTAATTTTCGCGATAATCTATAATCGAGTAACTTACATTATACATTGTGATTTTGCCGTGATTGTTTTTGTCAAAAGTTCACTTTACATTCGATTCCGCTTTTATGGTTTCCTTTGAATCGATTCTTAAATTTAAGATTTACCTCATAGAGTTTGTTTGTGCAACTTCAAATTATCCGTCGATCATTGTAAGTCCCTATGATTGCATATTTTGCAAGATTGAACAAAACTTTTTCGGGTGATATGGCTGCGTGAAAAAATGTTGCTTTCAATTAACGCATCTTATTATGGTTACATTAATCATACCAGAACATAATTTTTTTCAAGAGAGTCTAAACAACGTTGTGCAAACTTTTTTCATACAAAGTCCAGAAACATCACTCCGCAAAGCGTGCAGAAATCCTCCAATCATTGACAGTTTTGCTTAAGTTTTGAGGGCCCCCCGAAACATCGTAAGAATGGAAAAATGTTGCGCTGCGAATGGTCGGCATTATCAGCAGCTACTGAATTGAAAATTCTGCTTATATTAAAATAATTAACAAATTGTATTTTATTATCTGTCCATTGATACAAAACCGATTCAAGACAATCGGTTTTGTGAGAAAGCAATGGCGGCGTTTTCAAAATGCGCATAATTTACGAAACACTTCTATTGAACAACTGTGGTGTTAAAACCCGTGAGGCGACAATTCGTAACAGGCGACAATTCGTAACAAGAGACAATTCCCAACAGTAGATCAAGCGGGGAACACTGATTCGCGCGCAATATTCCTCTCGTGCCGGGGGATGTAAGCGCAGCAAAGAGAAGCGTAGCAAGCATATTCTAATTGCTAATGCCTTGTTTCGAATTGTCGCCTATTACGAGCTTTCGCCTGTAACGAAATGTCGCCCTACCGTTAAAACCATTCTTTGCAATGAAAATTCAACGATTTTCCATGAATTCGAATTTTTTTAAAAATCATAAGGCTGCAGACCATATCACAAGCCTGTAACTCAATCTGCTCCAGAAGGATCCGGGTTGGATCCGGGGTTGCCTTCTCATTGGATACACCGTCTGTTCCTTACGCTATCTAATATAACAGATAAGTTTGTAAAACGTTTTAGCCTAATAACAATCCTGAAAGATGTCAATCGTGAAAGATCGTATTGAAGTCCGAATTTTGAGTCTTGTAGAGTGTCAATTTTGTAAGTCAGAGCCATACTACGTGCATTCTCACTGATCGTTCGTAATTGATTAAGTAATGAGATAAAAAGTTGGTTTTTCTGAGCGAAGCGCCAAGAGACAAGGATACGCATGTATGAGTTTTGACATCGAGACGGCCATTGTTCGGTTTCAATGGATTCCTTTGCTACGATGTTTGCTCCATACTTTATATCCAACGATTAGGGTTGTGACGCAGAATCAATAAATTTACCATTCCATAGTTGGAATGCCGCCGAGCGTCTATCTCTTTTTAGCTGCTCGTGTTTCATGCTGTATGAAAATTTTTTATTTTTATCTCGGCACTTTAGCTATTCAGTTTTAGTTATAATCTTATTAGTTAATTGTGCAAAAGTTTTTTTCGTCAGTTCAGTTATATTAAAGAGTGGCTCATCTTAGAGCCACTCTTACGAAAAATTAACTGCCTTAGTTCTGAGCGCGGTATAGGACGAGTTGTGGCGCCAGCTATAGAGAACTCTCAGCATGTATGTCCTTCACTGCTTGGTTAGGCCAGTTAGAGTATGCTTATGAGTGTTTATTTGAGTAGAGTCTTTTCTTGCTTCTAACCTTTTCTTTTCTTTGTGTCAGGTGTTTTATCAGTTCTCTTTTGTGGTGGTGTCGTTTTCTCGCAAACAGATTGTCTTTGATAAGTTTTGACTTGGGCTTTTATAAAATTTCATATTGTCTCAAAAAAATTGATTTATAATCCAGAAGAAATATCTATCCAGTTTGATCTGATTTGAGCTCAGTCAATTTTTCCTGTACATGTTGTAGTACGGTGGTGTTAGTAAGCTGCGTTGTTTGTATAGGGTTATTCCTTATTCCTACCGGGTTAAAGGAAAATTTGAACCGTGTGAAAGCTTTTTGAAACTGTTATCAGTTAGGTTGTGAAACTTGAAATTCATTACAATTCTCAAGCGAGGTTATCAAAATTTTTAAAAGTGCGAAATCTAGGAAATAATTTTTTGCCTTGTATGAGAACTTTACTGCATTTGAATTACTAATTTACTTCTGAGTTTTATAATTTTTTAAACTTAGATTTTACTGCGATCGTTTAGCTCTTATACTATTGAACTTGTTTCAATAATAAATCTAATTGTTTTATTAGATTTTCTTTAATTTTTAGAAGGTTTTTTGAAACTTGGTGATTTGCATCGGTATGAAATTTTATAACTATAAATAACAAATGAGTACCTGCGTGGAGTCGGGGTTGGAAAAACAAACCATTGGTAAAAAGATTATTGATGGTTACTGATTGCAATAAAAGCTTTGCTAAACTGAATTTTTTCTTGTGCATAATGGTGGCCGAAGAAGCTCAACTGCCTTGAAGATCATGAGTTTTTCCTGAGGAAAACTGAAATCGTCTTTAGGGTTTCGAACTAATTTATAGAGCTTACGATTAAGTTTCGTGCCATGACTTATTTCGAGTGGGATGATCGTGAGGCGGAATTTTATGTTGCGAAAACATCACTGTGTGGAAAAAATAAATACGTTTGTTCGACGGCCTAGTAGTTGCGGAGAGTGCCGTGCAGACTAGTACCACTTATACAATACGTGAATTTCAAAAAATTAGGTGGCATAAACTTTGAGATTATGAACATTTCGCGGTATAAATTGCCTTTGACTGAATCAATAATCAAAAAATAAGGGTTCAACTTGTTTTCATATTTTATTTTCGTTCATGTGAAAAAATTACATCTTTTTCTTTTGGAGTGAGGAAATTAAATGTTAGTTGGAAGACGTCACAAGCTGCTGAAATATGTTTCTTTTGCTCTGTTGTGCTATATTTCATGATCGGTGACATGATTGAGTTTTCTTTTAGTGCAATGCTAATCAAAAAATAAAATCTGTTTTGATTTAAAAAAGTTATGTTAGCTTCGAACTTACTGCAGTGTCGGTATAGGATGCTAAATTGATTGGACTTTTCTGCAATGTAGCGGTTGAGTATCTGCGACAAGCCATTGTTAGTGAAATCTTTCGATTGAAATGCATTAGTTGATTGGATATTAGCTGTGACATGAAGTTCGTCATCATCGGGTTTCCTAAGTTGCCTGCTAAGTGGATTAGTAAAACCAAATAAAACAAAATCAAGGGAGTGTAGGGATTAGAGTGGGTGCGTATACTTACTGAGTGAATCGACCAGTTAAACAATCAATAACCATGAGGTCTAGCATTTCTAGAGACATTATCAAAACACCTATTTTCTATAACCAGTTGTTTTGATGACCTCGAAATTGCTAGAGCCTCAAACACTCAAATTTTAAATAGTTTTACGAATAAAACTCGAAAAACGTCTCAACTAAAAGCATTTCCACTCCAGTGCACAGAAATTATTTTATGAAATTATTTTAGGTTTTTTTCTTCTAACCCGACTTGCCAAACCGACTAATAGGTGTTCAAAATCAAAGGGATTTGAGCTAAAATGTTTGTCATAAGGACTTGACCCAAAACATGATCCTGAAAAATATGCTCTGAAAAGAAAATTTTTTCGATTGAAAAATTGGCAAAAACCTCAATGGAAAGCGTTTCCAATCGACTGCAGAAAAATTAAGTTTTTTATTATGCCAAACCACCATACAGACACTTGAGGTGCTCAAAATTGAAAATTTCATGATATATTGCTTTTTCAGAGAAACATGGCCACAAATAGAAAAAAATCACAAAATAATTCTGGTACTTCTTGAATGAATCGACCGTTTCGAAGGAAGAAAAAACTTACTCGGCTAAAATTCATAAACAGTCATTAATAATTAAAAAACATATTTTAATCGAAAGCTGTTATTTTGATTTTTCCGAAAGTGCTAGAGTTTCAAAGTTTCGAAATTTTCAATATTCTAACGATTGAAACAATGACAAAAAAATCTCAAAAAAGATTTTTTTTACTTGAAAGCACAGAATAAACACAGTTTACAAATTTTCTATCAACCCAAAGCGCATTAAAAGCTCGTAAGTTGACCAAACTTAAAAAATTTCAAACATTTTTTGTTATTTAAGAAAATGACAAAAATTAAACAAAAAACACTGATGTTTTCCAATTATTTTGGGTACTTTTTGAATGAACCGTTCAGTTTGAAAAATTAAGAACGTTACTATGCTAATATTTCATTATATAAAACAGATAGTATGTTTAGAAATATATATAGGACGCATAAAGAACAGTTATTTTGTATGATAACCCTTATTCTGATGATTTTTCTGAATAGAGCTTCAAAAGTATAAACTTCAATTTTTTTTACTATTAAAAAATTGACAAATTTTCATCAAAAAAGTTTTGTCACTCGAGTGCACAAAACATCGTATACAACTTTTCATCAAATTGAACAATTTTGCAGAACCGTAAAGTTCCCAGACCTAAGTGTTTGTCATTTTTTTTGCATTTTCAAAAGATATGACCCGAAGTAGAAACAAAAAAAGGCCTCAAAATATCTTTTTCGTATAGTAACCGCTATTTTGATTTTAATGATTTTGAGAAAGCTAGATCTTAAAAGACAGTTAACGATTGGAAGGCGTTTTTAGTCGAGCGCACAAAGTACAATTTGAATTCGTTTGACAAATCCAAACCCCCATACAGACTCATAATATGCTCAAAATTAAGAGCTTCGAGGTAGGCTGCCTTTTGACTTGACCCAGAAGATTAAAAAAAGGAGCCATCTTTTTTTCGCACTTTTCAAATGAATCGTTACATTCAATTAAATAGGAATGCTAAAGGCCAAAACTTCTAATATAGACACATTTTAAATCCTTGTTTTGTATAAAAACTCATGTTTTGAGACTTCGAAAGTACAAGAGCATGAACAAAGACCTAATTTCAATACTTTCACAAAAAACTTTTTTTATAATCAATCCTAGCCGCCATAAAAACTAGTATGGTGATCAAACTTAGAAGTTGTGAACTAGGTTGCTTTTGATAAAGATGTGACCTGAATTATAAACAATTTGACACTTTTCAAAAAAAATTCATTCCCTATTGATTGAATCGACCAGTTGAAGAAACAGTACTCTTGTGGGCTGACAGTTCTACAGAGACAAAATTAAAAACAACTATTTTGCACAAACAAAAATTTTGGTGACTTTGAAATTGCTAAAGCCTCAAAACTCTAAATTTCAGTACTTTGCTTGTGAAAAATTGACAAAAAAACTCAACGAAAATTGTTTTCAATCGGTTGCGCAAAAATTGATCAAATTTTTTAAACAATTATAAATCACAGACTTCTAAGGTGCCCAAACTTAAAATTTTTTCAAATAAGTTGCTTTTTCATGAGGATTTGACACTTAACATAAACAAAAGTTAACGCTTTTTGAATTATTGTTATAGTACTCATTGAATAAATCGGCCAATTCGAAAAAAAAAATTCTGTTCGACTAAAAATTTTATAGAGACAAAAAATTATCAATTTTTTACAAAAAAAAAAGCTTTTTTTGATTATCTTGAAGATGCAAGATCTTCAAAAGCTCGTCTTTTCAATAAATTTACAATAGAAAATCTGAACAAGAAACCTTCTTTTTCAAACAAAACAATTAAATTTTATCTCTAGATCAACTTTTCTACAGACTCGTGAGGTGCCCTAATAATATGGGATTTGAAGTAGATTGTATTTGGATGCGAGTATGACAGAAAAAATAACCCTGTCTAAATTTTTTAGTTACCTCCTATTGAGTCAACCAGAGCGAATAAAAAGAACAGTTACTCTACTAAACTGCAGTCCCGGGATGACCAAAAATACTAGTCATACAATTTCCATATATGGAAAAATGCTAGTCATACACTTTCCATGCAATTCCATACGTACAAAAAATTGCATGAAAAGTCTATGATTAGTATTTTTTCATATATGGAAATTGTATGACTAGCATTTTTCCATAAACCAAAAATTTTGATTTTTTACATTTTAATTTCTCAAAATTTTTTGGTTGTGTTCGTGACCGAACACAAATGACATAAACCTTGATTACTCAAACGTTGTAACCAAAGGTTTGGCCGTCTCGCATTAATAATGCATTGGAAACAGCCTGATATTTGTTACTTCTGTCTCACAAAAATAATATAAGGAAAGTAATGAACTTTTAAAATTTGGCAATAAGATGATTATTTCTAAAGTTTGAATTTTCAAATTACCAGACATTGATCAAGGCATACAAAAACATGTCATACAAAAGAACGAAGAGTTTTCAGCGTTTTTGAAAAATGTTATGAAGAGAAAAGGAAAAAAAATCCAATATTAGTATATCCAGGACTACGTTATACACACAAAAAATTAAATTTTGCATGCAAAATTTTTTTTTTCAAAAAATGTTTGTTTGAATACGAAAATCAGTTTGCGATTGAAAAAAAACACAAAAAATTTTTGGGGGCAATTTCAAAAATTTTGTCGTCGCCATCAAAAAAATGCTAGTCATACAATTTCCATATATGGAAATTGTATGACTAGTGTTTTTTTTCAGAAAACAAAAATAAAGAAAACTCAAAGTTTTCAGTTGTAGCAGCCCAAAAACGCTTAAATGTTTTGCCAGCAGTTGAATTGATTGTTCAAAGCTTTTTTTTTTTCACAAAATTTTTTTTTTAAAATGCTAATCATAAAATTTCCATATATGGAAATTGTATGATTAGCATTTTTTTTTCATACCATTTTTTTTCCTTTTTTTATGAAGAGATACCAATTTCGATACCAAAACAACTATAAAATACCTTTGAAATTCGATTAAACCCATTTTGCAAAAATTTATGAAATTTGTATGACTAGCATTTTTCCATAGACTAAGTGTATGAAATTGTATGATTAGCATTTTCGGTCTATGGAGGTCAACCCGGGGTTTGAGCGAATATGCATTTTCAGAAAGTTGCATATTCGCTCAAAACAGAAACAAATGACCCGAAATGAAAACAAAAAAAACGATGCTTTCCAAAAAATTTAGTAGATATTGAAGACATCTACTCCGAATCAAAAACAATGTCACTGGGCTCCCATGTTGAGCTCACATTGAAAATTAGCGAAAAAAGTGAAAAAAAACAGGAATCGCCATCGATGAATTATCGATGTTCATTGCCACAATAGTAAATTTTATCGATAATTTATCGCTAATTTGGCTTATTTTCAGCAATGAAACAGCGATAGAAAACCTATCAAAATGAGAAAAAATAGTTCTCCCTCAGTTGTTCGCTCCCCTAACCTTCAGATTTTTAGACATGTATGCTACATCTCCGCTGTCAATCCTGAGATAACCTAATGCTAAAGAGCTTATCAGCTAAAACTCTCATTTGAAAGCTACAAGAATGAGTTAAAATTTCTTAAGTTTTAGCGATGATTTTCTACGGAACCCGGGTTAACATTTAAAGTAAACGAACACTTATTTTGTATGAAAATTGCTAATTTGCTGAATCGACCAAGGCTTTCAATGAAAAATTGGGGGTGGCCAGATTTTTTCTCATATTGCATGATGAGATTCCATGACGACAGGAGCTAAACAGAGAAAAAAATGGTTGCAGGTTTACGGTCATGGATTCCGCATGTGATGCCGCATCACGGTCTGGTGATTCTATGACTCAAGTTATGAGCACAGAATCCGCGTACTTCTAAGCACAAAAACGTGCTGTGCAAACGCACACGTCGGGACCTCGCTCTGAATCTTTTTACTCATGGCCAATAAGTTTTTGTTCAGAGAATTGTTTCTTAGACTGTCCTGACAGTTTTAATTTTATCTGATTTGATTGCAATATTTTCGTACTGACGCACAAGTCAATGCGTTCATTGAAAGGCACCGCCAATAAGGCGTTGTTTATGACAAATATCCTACCCGAGTCGAGATTTTTCACCTAATTTGAAGCAAGATTTGAGCGGTTTGATCGTTTTTTTTTAGACAATTACGCTCAAAATCTTGCATCAAAATGAGCGGTTTGAGCGGTTTTTAAACCGTTCAAAAAAACCGCTCAAACCGCTCATTTTGAAGCAAGATTTTGAACGTAATTGTCTAAAAAAACCGCTCAAACCGCTCAAATCTTACATATTTTCCAGTGGTTATTTTGCTCGAGCATTTGAAAAAAGTCGCTCACATTTTTTTTGGTCAAGACATCGAAAAAAATATTGCTTGATTTGAGAACGGTTAAGCACTTTTTTAAATTGTAGATAGTATTTCAACTGCATCTTAGCGTGGGTTGACCAAAAATGCTTGTCCTAAAATTTCCATATATGAAAAAATGCTTGTCCTACAATTTCCTACAGTTTGAAAGACTCAGAAAATAGTTTAAAAAAAACTCTAAGCGTATTTTCATATATAGAAATTGTAGAATAAACATTTTTTCATATATGGAAATTGTAGGATAAACATTTTTCATAAATGTAGTTATTTTTCATCACCAGACTGTTGTATTTGGTTCAAATAGCCGGAGAAACTAGATTGAACCTTTTTTCAATGGTTTTTTGAAATTGTATGAAATTTGTATGATTAGCATTTTTCCATACATTTGATGCAGCAATTGTATGATAAGCTTTTTCGGTGTGTGGAAATTTAAAAAAGCATTTTCGGTTTTGGAGGTCAACCCGGGTCATATTACCTTTCCAGGCCTTTTTGTTGGTTGTAATCGGTTTTCTTTATAAGACCGCTCAAAAACCGCTTAAAAACCGCTCACATCTTGCTTGAGAAACCGTTCAAAAATCACCGCAAGAAATGAGCGGCTTTTGAGCGGTTTTTTAAGCAAGATTTGAGCGGTTTGAGCTGTTTTTTAAAAAAAAATCGCCCAAACCGCTCAAACCGCTTAAATCTTGCTGAAAAACCGCTCGAACCGCTCATATCTTGAGCGGTTTTTGAGCGGGATCTCGACCCGGGTATCTTTTTAGAAACGCGAATTTCTGGACTCTGGGTTACTTCTTCCTTTTAACGAAAGTCAAGCTTCTTCAGTTCGCACAAAAAAGTCTATAGCTGCATGGAAATTTAACTGGATGTTTATGACCCATGGAAACTTTTCAACCATCCACGTAACTTTCTCTCATCTAGTACCATAACAGCTTTTCAGTGTAGCTTTCCTGAGGGTCCATCTTGTCTTTGAGCTTATTTTTTTTTTTGAGTGACACGTAACTTTCCCACAGTGTCTCGTCAATTGTTCTTTGATGATTAATTGTTCGTCGTTTCAGATAACACTTCTGCTACTGCAATTACTTGCTGCACCACCGCACATGCCAACTTCCAGGTGCATTTGTTCCGTTTTGGGCCAGTCCATCTTTAGTCGAACTTCAAAACATTAGAAAGGCAACATGATGAATAATTGAAGCTCATTCCGCATTTTGGTTTCCTTAGATGCTCCAGCTGAGATGTATCCCCATGAAAGAACTCTGTGTATAATAACTTTATCATAACTTAACAATAATAATTTTGAAAGAAGTAACAGGTTGTGCAATTGAACATAAATCGTTAAAGAAAGAACGCATTGTTAAATGCATGTATAAACTATTGGAACCTTTTTTTAAACCAAGTATTTGTATCCAATTATATTATTGATAAAACTATTTCTAGAAAATACTTCTTATTAACCAATCATGACCCATTACTAACAATTACAAGAATTTGTAAGGCTGAAGCTATTTATAATTTCAGCCTGAAAAGAAAAAATCTAAGCAGCGAACAGTTGCTCTTCTCCAGAAAATTTCCTGATATCTGACCTAGCAAATACCAGTATAAACTAGTCCTATTACGACTAAGAGCGATAAAAGAGTAAAATTAAGATAGCCAAATTCAAAAAAGACATAAGATCTAAGATCCAAACACATAACAAAAAATGTTTAAAAGTTTTAAAAACTTTCCTCCACGTCTCAATAAGTCTAATCAATACTAACGAGTATTTAAGCTTACACCAGGTCAAAACCCGAATAGCGGACCTAACTTCTACACCGTGATACGAAAAACCCGACTGCAATGACTACTTCTCTGCAAGGTTATCAATGCAGTACATTTTCGTTCACTAAAATGAAATAAATTACTTGAAGCAGTAAGATTCATTCCCAAGCCATATATCTCATTGATGTATAGGTAATTACAGAAAAAATCACAACGAATGATAAAGGGATACAAAGCTTGTTCAGTTCCAAAAAAGCTTTGAAATATAAAAATTACTTAAAATTAAAATATAAAAATTAGTTAGTATGAAAAAAATAAATTTACTTTTATCAAATTTATTCAAAACTCCTTTGCTTCTCAAGTACTCATATTCTCATTTTCTCACCAATCTTTGCTTCTTTGTTTCTTCATCTAAAACATAACACATACTTGATTCAAAAACTAATATCACTTAAACTCTTATTTTTTAAATCAATCTCTTCTCAAAATTTTTTTTTCTCATATCTTTAACCTTTAACTTAAACCTTGTCCAAGCTTATGCTTGTTTTGAAAAAACTTATTTTATCTTTAAACAAGATTATCAAGGCTATCCTTGGATCTTTATTTTTCAAATTTAATTTTAAATTTGCTTTCATTTAAAATTATTTGATCATCAAGGCTTTTTTGGATCAATTAGAACAATTTTGTTCTCCCCACCTCTTAATACAAGTGTCTAACGACCTCAAACGTCGAATCACTCTCCAACCCTTAAAAACGAGCCAGGACTAATTGAAAACTTTCAAATAACTAACAATTTCAATTAGGATAAACAGTGAAAAACTTCGGTTACTTATCCTTCTTTTGAGCCCCTCCTCCTAGTTGACCCTGGCTTAAACATATCGTAAATCTTGTCACAGCCAAAAAAGTATCTAAATATCTACTTGTTTTCTAATCATACCTGAAACTTCAGGATTGATTTACTATTCTCCAACAGTCAATCACAAATCACAACCCTAAGTTAGATTAAGTAAGTTTTTTTCTTAAAACAAAACTAACCACCGAGAAAGTATAAAATCTTTCTAAAGAATTGATGAACTCTCTCTCTCTCTTTCTCTCTCTCTCCAACCCGTCCAAACTCAAAAATTCGGATACATTAGATCGAAGAAGCAAACAAAAAAGAAAACAATAATCATAAAACGAAAGCAAATCATTCATCAAAAATATTCAAGAACACGGAACGCAGTTTAGGAATCTGACTCAACTACAATACAAAAACTTCAAAATCTTCGAGATTTATTCCACGATAAATAAAACCAGTAAACTATCGAAGGTATTTTTTAGAATCAGAATCCACAACATCATCATCTATTAAACAAACGCAAAAAAAAAATTCATATCTTCGTAAACCCGTAAGACTCCATGATTGGTTACGAAACATCACAGATAGTTAAAAGTGACCTACAAAAAACTCTAGCATACTATATTATAAACTGTTTCCCTCATAATCTAGGTCTATTTTAAACAAGCAAGAAAAGTTTTCGGCCACAAACAAACGATGAAACAAAATTAGAAGACGAAACAGATCATGTATGGACTCTGAATGGTCTCATATGTCATTTTTCTTACTTCCCAAATGATATTTCAAGTGCAGCACCTACAACCATTTCCGCTCACAGAGAATATTTAAGATAACTTAGGATAACTCCACTCACAACTGACACCACAGGTTTAAATTATAACGCAATATTTAACAATAAGACACATACAATATACTAAATTCAATAAGTGTAATTACACAGGAAAATTTTAACTATACTAACAACTAACACAACAAGATATTTAATTTCCATTTCACTTTGTAAACAAAGAAATAATTGAAACACTACCTACAACTACCTCTATTCATCCAACAGTATCTCACCAAAGTATCTCACTGTTTATCCAACACTTACAACACCACTACAATATTACTCATTTACCCCAAACGACATTGCAATCAACAGTCAAGCCATCCGTTATTCCAATTGTTTCACATTTGGATTATCAAACAAATAGACCAATAACCAAAATACGACAACCTAACAAACTAAAGTATGCAAACGGCAATAATTTTGCAAATCACAACTATGACTTTATTGCTACTAATAACGTCAGTAATTAGATAGCAAGACCACTTTACACACCACAAAATCAATCTCAGGAATTTTATTATACCCAACAAATACAGAACTAGTACCCCAAACAGTATTTTTTGATGTTAAACGGAAAACTCCGACAGACAGCAGTAGTATATGTTGGAGCAGTTCAGCCCGGGGGGGGGGGGGGGGAGGAGGTGAAGACTCCATGTATTAATATAGGCTATAGATTTCCCAATGTATCAAGATAGGGAATAGGTTTCCCAATGTATTAGGATACCAGGTTTCAGATGGTAAGTTTTTTTCGTCGCCCAAATGTCCTATGTATAGCGTATAGACTTCCCTATGTATAAGAAATTCATTGTAGGGAATTAAGAACTCATTAGGGAATAGGAATTCTAATATATTACGATGGTAAGGTTTCTGATGGTAAGATGGTCAGTTTCAAAAAAAAATGAATTTGAAAAAAAGGTTAATTACAGAGAAAATGTATTAATTCACAGCATCGTGTACAATTTTACTACATAATTTCTTACAAATTTAGAGGTTTAGTATGTATTCCATCAAATTCAACTTCCCGTTTAGGGTAAAAAAAGCTCAGTCCTTTTTTAGTTTCTTCATAAGTTGCGACTGTATGGTTAATCGCTTTAAATCCTCTATTTGTTGACTTCAAATTCACTACCTCATCCAAAATTTGTCGATACATTGCCATCGGGCCATCTCCAGAGTCTTCTAATGCGCGTTTGTTCAGACTTTTACTGCTGAACTTATACTTTTGATTTTTACTATCGTAACAACCTTAGGTTCTACTACACAGGCATAACTTTTCGGTGCATCTGAACTCCTCCTTGAACAATCCTGGTTCTCTCTTGTTATGTTTCTTATGTTTAGAACAGCAAGTACGGGGAAAAAAGTAGTTTTCGCATCTGCTCTGAAATTGTCTCGACAGTGCCTGCTTCCCTTTTCAGTCCATTCTGCTCGCTTGCTGGGAGGGATACAATCATCGAAGTCTTCTTCTCCCAAAGCTAAATAGAAGGAATCTGTATCCATTTCGAGTTCTTCGAATTTGTTGACGTAGCAAAAATTATCGAAAAAGTTATAATACAGCTACAACAATCTCAATTTGGAATACTGTAGTATAAAGAATCCGAGTATAATTGGTTCACGATGCTCTATAGTTGATTTAACAAGTTCCACTGCATACAAATCTTTAGCTACGAAATTGAGTCTCTTGAAGTATTGGTTATTGATAGCTCTGTGAATTTTTTTGTCTCCAAGATATTTTACCAAGGTATGTTTTGATCTGTCCAGTATTTGATAGCCATAGGAACTATTTCCTAGCAATTTCATTTTTTTGGCTAATACACCAGATAATGGATTTTCATCGCCGGCTCGCCTAGCATCAACAACGGACTGAACAAAACTGTTGAATACTTTACGCGGTGTGTATCGTACAAATCGATGAATTTTTGTACACTGTAGTCCAAGATCCAAACAAAAGTTCAAAAATGGTGTGATAATTATTCCGTTGGTTAACTTGAAGCTCGATATCAATCGTTGCGGTTGCTTTAACAAATCATTTTCTTCCGCATATGTCTTCATATATTCGCCAATATCGTTTCTGGTAACATCAATATATTTGAAAACAGGTAGAAATTTTGAAAATTTTGCTTTTAGCTCACCTGGAACACTCAAATCGCGTAGCCGAACATTGTTTCAATTGTTTTGCACTAGTGAATTGGCGAAGAGAGGTCTTTTGAAGGGAAATTGAGTTCTAACGTGATTTTTCGTGTCTACATTGTTTTTAAATTGATCCAACCAACTACACTCCCACATTTCTTCAATAGAGTATCATTTTTCTGGAATGTAATCTTTTCGAAGCTCATCCGTTTCTCTTTTCTGGGTTCCGCGTTTGATATCATCATCAGTAAGGCTCGGTCTAGCTTCTTGACATGTGCAAAAATGGAAATAACAACCCATTGCTTCAAAGACAGTCTTACAATGGTTGCAATAACAATCAACACCAAAGCAATCATTTTTTTGCTTTCCTGTAAGGTAGTAATTCACAATTTTACAATCAGTTCTGGTTGCTCGAAAGTTTGACATGACCATATTTTCAAATAGTCGAACTCGATTTTGCCTTGCCTTGAATTTTTGTGTTTCTTCATCGTAGATTGATTTACACAAGTTGTTTGATTTTCAAATAAAGTTTCGTTTGCTATTGCCTTCCTTCTGAAAACAATTGAGGGACCACCGGTCATGTCTTCCCAATTTTTTTCAAGCAAGTCACTATCACTCGAAAAGAATGTGTAAAACTTATAGTCGGTTGACTTTTGTAGACAGATATTTGCTAAATTAGGTAGTGTGCAGCCGGGCTTTAACATGTCCCTCCCTTTGTCATGATAAAATTCAATCATTTTCTGGATAGCTTCAAGGGTAGGATCAACATCCTTGTGGTTATACCACTCTAGAAAATCCCAAAATTTTGACATCTGTTCCTGTTTCAAGTAGTTATAGTTTTCCAATCCAGTAAGTGGTTTGGTTTTGAGCCCGAGTTTTTTCAAGGCTGGCTCTTCAGTTTATCCAGTTTTGGGAAGCTTCCGAAAATCGTCATACTTTTTACCGAGAGGGTTGCTATTCTTCAGTTTGCTGTAGAATTCATCATACAAGAGTAGTTGTTCTTCATCAAGCTTGTTGAGAGTATCAATAGTATGGAAAGTATCCTTTCATCTCACTGGATTTATAAGCTTTTAGAAAGGAGTCTAAAATAGTAGCTCAACCCAAAAATTTCATAACGTCCAGAAGCTGAACATCTCCAAATTTGAAGGAAACAAAGTCGTTTGCTTTCTTGAGAACTGAAGGTTCAATTTATTTTTCGTTGATAAGGTGGGGAATGAGATGTGATTTAATGAGGTGTATATCATACCGACGACTGTTGAATTCAAATACTGGCAGAGTATTAGTGTATCTCTCTAGATGTTGCAGCAAAACAATCAATTGATTTTTTTTGAATTCTGAGAAAGTGAGTGGATGTGTCTGTTTCTTCCTCTTCCTCGATACATTCGTCTTCAAACTCTCTTGCTTCACTCTTACTGAAACTGCCTCGTTCCTCAAAGATGCTGAAAATCGTGTGTAGCCGCTTTTTGATATTATTTTATTTTTTCAGAAACTTTGATTGCATTTCCGCTTCATTTTTTTCCGACAACAATTCCAAGTTTTCCACAAAGTCAATAATGAGGGATTGTGGATCTTTATCACACAAAAATATGGGTTTGTCAAGTAAATTCGATGAGACTGAAACTGATATGAGTTCATGCTTCCCGATCCAAGTTATTTTTTCTGCCCGTTTTAGTTCTTCGGAGGATAGCAAAATGATTCAAAGTCAAAAATAGCGACATTTTTGTAACAGGTTTGTTCTTTGGTATAATCAATATTGAATCCATCCAGTTTTTCAAACCAAGTCTTTCGTATAGTGCAAACACTTTTGGGCTAACTAATTTTGATTCGATCTTTGCATCGTAGAAGATGCTTGTTGAAATTGTCTGCCTTTTGGAAAAATGTATTGCAAGTTGGGCATCGGAAGCATTTGAAGAAGTTGTCGATGTTATTGACGTAATTAATGTGGTTGTTGTATCGTAGAAGTGTAACTGTCTTCTCGCTTTTACCGATACTTTTCCGAGCTAATTCACCCACAAAATCTCCTTCTTCAATGTTGATATTTTAGATGAAGATGTTTTTCTCAACTACATCTTCAACTATAGGCAGATTATTCATCGAAACTCCACGAAATTTTTTCGGATGATAAACCAATTTTTCAAGAAAATCATTATAAATCTTGGAGATGGATGTTTCAAGATTAGTTGTTCCATCTAAATGAACTGCAAGCGCTCGAAACTATCACAAACTGTCAATGTATGAATGTTGCGTGTGCGCATCCTTTATCAAACAGTTAACCAGGTTATTCTTCGGAAGTGGTTCGGGAATCACTGAATCTGGACATCCCTTGGGTACGTTTGTCAGTAGGGCGGCAAAAATGGTCACATTAGTGATCAGCTTGAATCGTCATTTCGTATTTTATCTCTCTTGTGTACAAAATTCAATCATATCTTGCTTTTTGACCTTGTTCTGTAAAGTCATCAAGTCTGTTCTAGTACAGAGCAGTACAGATTTATCTAAGAGTGTATTATTTTCATGAGCGTGGAAATAACGATATTCAACTGTTTCTGTATTACGTAACACAAAATCCTAAGGCAATGTTGATTTTTGCTGCACAACCAAGATTTTCAAAGACTTGATCTAGTTTTTCATTAACTAGATTAGGGTCTAGTTTCAAAAGTTGGAAATTGAATTCCTTGTGGCGTCCGTTTTCCATCTCAGTATCTGTCAAGAAGTGACATGCTTTCAACTCATATCGTAGCTGATCACTTTCCTCCTCGTTTTCCAAGATTTTATTCAAATCAGCAATATAGTCACTCGTTTTCCTGGCTTTCAACCCGTGATCTTTCTTGCGAAGTTGTTGAAGTGAATGATAGCTTGGAAATTTTTTTTCACACGATACACACTTTGTTGACTTTGGGGTTGAACTTATGTGCTTCTTGCTTGTATGGAAATTCTTTTCTTTTTAGTTCTAAGTACAATAATTACATTCCGGACAAGAAATAACTCCTCGCACGCATCTCTTGCGATGTAGGGCAGCGTTTTGACGAAGATACATCTTACTGCAGTCCTCGCATTTCTTTTTCTCATTCCTGTTGAGTGCTGGCATCTGAAAAAAAGTGGGAGATTTAGGTTGTAGCAAAATTAAATAAAACTACAAAATTGGGAGATTTAAAAAGTCCCAAAAAATATTCGATTATTTATACTTACTTTGAATAATTCAAAATTATTGAAAATGTTTTCAATAGTTATACAAATTATAGAGCAATTGCTTTTAACTTAAAAGAAAATCAGAATAAATTGAGTTTTATTTAGTTTGTTTGGAGAAAATCAACCAATTAGAATTGAGTGTTCTGTTAACAACACTGTTTTTTGGAAATCAACCAATCAGAATCCAGCATTTTCCAAAAGAGAACTATTTATCATTTTTTAAAAAGTTCAAGCATAATTTCAAATAGTTACTTTACAAGAAAAAAGCAAAAAAATCCAATTGATTTTTTTATTGATGAAATAGATGTTGACTCTTATTTTTTCATAACTTTTTGGACGTTTTTATTGTACAAAACAGAGTTAACCGACTGAGTAAAGGTATCTTTAGAGAAACTTACTCAACCAAAGAGTTAATTTTTGATCCACATATTGCGTATCAAAGCTTTCAATTTACGACTGGATTACAACTCACAATGAAAGAAATTTTGTTTATTCCCGGGAATTTGAAAATAATAACAAAAAATCGTACGATAATATATCGAAATTTCTTTTTATCCCCTACACGATACCCAACTTTGTAAGAAATCTCCAGCAAAGTTCGTTATTCCTTCATTTATCTAAGGATTTTCAAATCTCAAAATCCTGTTTGATTAGGTTTGGAATCAGATTTCCAAAAATTTGTTTTGAAAAATTCATCAGCTTTGAGTTATCCTCCCAAGTCTACATCAAAATCAAAGAAAACTTGACTTTCAACTCCAAAATCAGCAATTTCTCATTGATTACATTCAAGAAAACTTAACCAAATTGATAAAAAATGCTACTTGTTCTAATTTTCTTTATTCTGTTACTTATATCGCCAATATTTATATTCTTACAGCAAACAACTTTTGGTCATTTATTTTTGCGATTGCTTTTGTGTATGTTTTTACCTATTTGGAAGATTTAAGCCCTTAAAAGGTAAACTTTTCTCTGATTGGATGCGACAACTAGAACAAAAATGAACATTTTTGTGATTGGAAACGACAATGCCTAAAATGGAGTTTTGTTTCCGATTGGACATGACTTATATCCAAGAACGCAGTAAAAGGAAGCTGAAATCTGATTTGACATGACTATAATCCAAAGAAGGAAAATCAATTCTGATGGGTTAAACCCACACATTCGAGTTAAAGATACTCTAACTCCTAACTAAAAATCATTCAATTTTCAACTAAACTACCGTCAACTACCTCCTCTTTCAGCTCTAAAAACCTTAATTTCAACTTATCTTCCAGCAGTTACCCCATTGCAGCTCCAAATCTTTCTTGTTTTTACTGTTTTACTCAACTTATTCCTCAAAATGATCTTCTAAGTCCAACACAGCAACCTCATGTACTCTGTAGAATTTTCGCCTGATCTAGTAAAATTCAAGTGCGAGAAACAGTATCTGGAGTTTTTCTGGCACGAATGGACGTCCCAATCCAAGTCTGGCACATGGTGGAAGTGATGCGAAGGGTTTTCAACGAACATCATATGATCCAAAAACCTATCACAGAGAACCAACTTGGAACAATGCAAAGGATGGAGGAAGTGTCTGAACATGTGGGAATGAACTACCCAGAGATTCCTGACTCAAGATTTGTAGCTCAACCAGTCGACGACTTCCTCTTTCCTTGGGAGGAAACAGGATCAGTCCAAAACACCATCACAAAAGATGAAGATGAGGGTTTCTTAGAAACAATGACGCCTCAAAACACCCCTCCACAACAACCAACAGCGGTGGAACCTCGTCCAGCTCTGCTGTGTTTTATAGAAAACCTCCAGACATTTCTTTGATTAAATAATTGTGGAAATAGTTGTTGTTTGGTATCAACTTCGTTTTTTGTGTTTAACTAATTTCTTCAATTTCAGTGTAATTATGAGAAAAGATGAGAGGTTCAGGGTAAAACATTGAAAAAAAATTATAACTTAATTTAGTGCTCCGAACTCGCACACATGTGAAAAATCTTGATAAATTTTCCCATACAAACTAATAAAAGCACTAAAAAACTTCTACACAAGTAAAAAATTTATCAAATGGTTTTAGCATTTTGTCAAAAAACTTACACATTTTTAGCAGTTTGTAGAAAAATTTGAAAAATTTTTCGCATTTTGTTCAAAAAGTAAAACACTTTTCGCATCTTGTCAAAAAAATTGAAACACTCTCACGTTTGTCGAAAAGATTGAAATAGTTTTCGCATTTTGTCGAAAAAAATGAACCACTTTTCGCATTTTGTCGAAAAAAGTGAAACACTTTTCGCATTTGTAGGAAAAACGTGAAACACTTTTCGCATCTTGTCAAAAAAAAGTGAAGCACTTTTCGCATCTTGTCAAAAAATTGTAACACTTTTTAAAATTTGTCGAAAAGAGTGCAACACGTTTTGCATTTTGTCGAAAAAAGTGAAACACTTTTTGCATCTTTTCAAAAAAATTGAAACATTTTGTCACACCTCGTCAAAAAATTGAAACACTTTTTGCAACTTGTTAAAAAATTGAAACGTTTTTCGCAACTTCTTGAAAATCAAAAGAAATATTACATCTTCCTCACATGTTTGAAAAACTTTTGCAAATTTCTTAGTAGCGGTGAGTTTTTTCTATTTTTTTTTTAAATTTTGGTAATTTCATGAACGTATGAGAGAAAATAGTTGGATTATCAAAAGTTTTTCATTGAAAAATTGACACGATCGCTATTTACAAATCCATAACCATCTATGAAACAGTCATTTATTTTAACAAATCATGTTCATATTTTGAGTTTTGTACTTTACAAGTTCTTTCTAGAAAAGCTGAACCGATAGTTTGTGTGGAAGCTAGTTTTTGGTTAGAACATAAATAGTGACGTTTGAATTGTTTGCGTAACAGTCTTTTCTTTGCAAGACTGGGCATTTCTTCTGCTCCTTGCTCCTTTTCATTTCAAATTGTGATGAACAGCGCGCTCAAGTTGATTGAAAACTTCGCCTGTTGATGAAATAACATTCGAATAAAAGCTGTATTTGTACAGAGAATAAAACAATCGATAATTTGGTATGTGAAATAAAAATTTCCCAATCGTTGTAAAACTTGAGCAAAGGATGAACCAATCAGAAGTATGTGGAACTTAAAATTTTTCAAAGAACAGTAAGAATTGTGGGTAGAGAACAGAAAATATAGTTTTCCGTAAAAATCACTGGAAACGGAAACAAATAGTGATTTTTGACAATAATCGAAATAAAAGCTGGGAAGAGCTTGACACATAACTGCCATCTGGAACAATGATTTTTGCTGAGAATTGTGGATTTATAAAGGAACACTAACATCTACACAATTACATATTTGGAAACATCACTCAAAAATTCCAATTATAGTTCTATTTCCTTTTATGGTTATTTGAATGACTCATTTTGATTGCTTCCATTTTCAATTGATCGCAAAATCCTTTCTCTCTTTTCTCTCATTTCTCTTCAACTGATCAGTCTGTTCTCCTATTAAAAAATGTACTCAAGGAAAGACACTAGTCCCAATTATATTGAATTCTCAAAAAATCAAACAAGAATTGGGAGATTTGCTTGGTCCCAAAAATCCTACAAGGGGAAAATTTATTTTAAAGCCTGCTTTCAACTATTCAAGAAAAATGAGTTGGGTCAAGTCGACAAAAGACAGTGGGTCTATCTTGGCGAAAGAGAAGGAGAAGAAATCTCGGCAATTAGAAATACTGTCATTCACGATGCTAAAAACCTTGGACTCGTTCCTTTATTGGAACTCACTTCTGACAAGGAGTCAACAATGGATCAGGAGCTTGCCAACTGCAAGAAAGTGTATGACATAGCAACTTACAATAGAAGAGAAGTTTGTGTCACGATCAAGAAGTACAATGTTAACAAAACTACCTACATTCAGATTCGACTCTTCACTGCATAGGAGAATGAAGCAATCAAACAAAATGACTATGTCAGCTATACTTTGAACGAATTTAAAGAACTGTCCCAAATTTTGGGAGACTTTATGTTTGTTGAGAACAAAAACGTACAATAAATTGTGTTATTGACGTTTTTGTCTTGTAATTTAAATATTTTTCCTAAAAATCATTTTTCTTTCGGTATGAGTTGCAATATTGGTTTTTCAAAAATTTAATCTTAAAACTTCACAATAAATTAGGACTTTTTCATATTGTTCTCGAAGAAAAGTCCCAAAAAATTTCACTAACAATTATAGATTCGCAAATTTTACAAACACTTGCAGAATTTGGGCGTAGTCTTACAAATATCCCATTTTAAGTGGGCTCTGCATTATGGTAGAGGAAAAATTCACATAAAAAACAGATCCAATCCCAAAAAAAAAAGAACTTATAGAAAATCGTAGAAATTAAAATCAATGGAAAAATAATCAATCTTTACAACTACAAAGAGAAAATATGACAAGTTACTCGATATACTTCCTTCATTACTAGGTTATGAAGAGACATACAAAACAAATCTTGCATCTTTATTGAGATGCACAGTAGAAAAGGATATTCAATTCCACAGAAATTGAATGAATATCTAAGAATTTTTGAGATTCTAAAACAATTTTTTTCGTCAAATACGTAAAGAAAAAACCTTTTTTTTGTACCTGTTTTGTTTTGGACACGGACATAATTTTGAAAGAAATGGACCAAAAATTTCCTTTTGGAGGTCTAATTGGATGCGGAAACTCCTGTTTGGATTATTGTTTTGCAAACTCCAAAAACTTTAGACTACATGCAATTCTACATGACTCTGCTAGATCTGCGAAATCTACTACGAAAAAAGGACCTGGTTATTGTTATGTTGCACCTAGTTTCCCCACTTCATGCTTTCTTGGTCACGTGTTTAGAACAATTTTCTGTTTATATGTTAAAATTTTTCCTTCATCAGTATATGCATTGTTTGATTGTTATTCATTTTAACCAAAAACTCCTTAAGCAGTTAATAGAATGAGTCTGGTTGTTTTGGATATTGAATGTATTGAAAACAATCTAGTGAAACAGTTAGGAGTTTATAAGGATGGACAAACTGTAGGATATTCCTTTCTTCCTCCCAAAAAAATCAAACCAGCATCCCAATATTTTGTTGTACAAAGCAACTTCATGTAATCAGTTGGAGCAGTGGTTACGAAAAATATAGTGAACTTGAAGAAATATTTAAAAACCTAAAAGCCACAGAAACGGAACTTTTTGCAAAAGGTTATGAAAAATGTAAGATTCTGTCAGAATTTTTGGAAACAAAGATTAATAATTTGGATGACTACGCTTGTCCTATAGTTCACTTTTCGATATTCAAAGATGAAGAATATGATTGGAGGTGTAGCAACTACCCATTTCGTCATGCAAAAACACTTCACTGTGCAGAAAGAAAAACATTTGCATCTGGAACAAGGACTCGATGTTTTTTTTAACAAATTTTATATCATAATAATCTTTATGTAATACTTTTTTCAAACAAGAAATTTAGTTTCCTTGTCAATTTTTTCTTTTTAGAGTTAAGATGGTCGATCAATGTGACAAGCCCGTAAATTTACGAAGTTTTTTTTGATGATGAAAATCATAAACGAAAATCATGAAAATTATTTGGACGTACATGTAATAGATCTCATTAGTTTCTTTGTGCCAATTTTGTGATATAGTTTTGATGCTAGTATGTGCAATCGTTTGAGTTATATTAACCAAAACATGTGAAGAAACAACAGTTTGGGTAGCTATTTTATCAAGTACAGTCGGTTATATTCTACCTTCTCCAAAGCGATGAATAAAATAATTCTAGTTGGACCAAGTGGATCTGGAAATTCTCATCTTATTTTTGATTGGTTGAAAATTGGTACTTTTCAACCACCTTCGACAAAATTTTTTATTTTTATCATTATTATCAACCTCTTTTGAGTCAAATGCAAAGAAAAAACCTTAAATTTATCCAAGGAGTAGATTTTGACTTGATTGAAATTCTTCCCAATAACGGAACCAAGTATCTGCTTATGTTTGATGATTCTTGTGAAGAAATTTCAAACTCCAAACAGTTTTTTAAAATTGCCACTGCTGGGAGACCCAAGGGGCTGAATACAATATACATCAAACACAATTTATTTCAACAAAGCAAATTAGGAAGAGATGCAGAGTTAAAAAAATACACACATAGTCTTTTTCAAGTTGCCGAGGGATGTTTTACAAATCAATACATTAAGTCAACAGCTAATGGATGAGTGGTATCAAGATGCAACATCTGTTCCTTATGGTCATTTACTTATTGATTTAACACCAAAAACAGTTGATTCACTTAGGTATTGCTCTAATAGTGGTTCAGTTCCAACAAAATTTTATTTACCAGCTGGAAAAGACACAAAATTTTTGGAAGATGAGTACACAATACATCTTTATTCTCCAAATATTTCAAAAATTTTTCCTAAGGCTTCGAAAACAATTCATTTTCAATTGTCCAAAAGATTTCATTCAGTTTCTGAGTGAGTGTTTAGTAAACTTATTAAGAGGAAAACTTCGAGATCTGCGGAAAGAAGACGTAGTAAAATATCGAAAAAAAAATTCAGAACTAACACAAAAAAGAACCCCTCTAAACAAAAGAAGGATTACTTTCAGTCCATCTAATGGGTTACAATTGATATCTATCACCACCCAATTTGTCATTTAACGATTGACATAGTATGGAACAGTTTGTTTTTTTCCGTAATCAGTATATCAATCACAAAGTACACTTCCAAGAAAACAAAAAACTGGAACAAAAGCAAGAAAAAGAGGAGATTGTACCAAAAAATTTCGATTCTGTTTACAATGTTGTAAATGCGATGTTGAAAACTAGCAATAATGAACACCCTATTGATTTAATTTTGAATTCTCCTACAATTAAACTCAGCCAGTCAGACAATTTTATAATAGACAATCGAGATACAGAAGAATCTATTGTAGACTTTGTGTGTGCACTTAAGCGAAAAATCACCGATATTCTAGATATTTAATTTACTATTTTGGAAGCAACTCAACTTCCTCCTAAACTTGTTATTAACGATAATGCCAAAGCAAAAAACAGAGGAACTTGGATCCCTTTCAAAATCTGAAAAGGTAAGACTAAACAGATTATATTCTAGGGGCAGAGCTGCGCACGATTCTATTGAAAACTTGAGTGAAGCGAGTGGTTTATCAAAAAAAAAGTAGAAAAGTTTTTACAAACCAAGACATCGTATACAAAATTTGGTCCTTCAATCAGGCGTTTCCGAAAATTTCAAGCTTTTTCTAAAATTATCAATGAAATTTGGTTCTGGACTTGGCTTTTGTAAACCAGTTAGCTATTCAAAACAATGGAGTCAAGTATTTATTAGTAGCTGTGGATACTTTTTTGAGATTTGTCAGAGTTCAGACAATGAAAACAAAACATGCCAAAGACACTTTACGAGCTTTCAGAAAAATATTTTCTCGAAAAAACACTCATGAAAAACTTTGAGTTGATTAAGGAACAAAATTTGGGGGAACTTATAGAAAATTTTGCAAGGAGAAAGACATTGAAGTTTATTCAACAATGAGTGAAACAAAAGCTGCCTTCGCAGAGAGAGCAATTCGGTCTTTAAAACACATATTATATCGTTACAATGAAGATCATGGTAAACATTTTTCCCCAAATTGCAGCAAATTGTTTCTAAATTGAACTGTCGCAAAAATCGACCAATTAGAATATCTCCGAGATTTTTTTAATCAATTTTGTATAACAAATCGTTCATGAAACATACTAAACCAAAACTCAAAATTGGTGATAGAGTTAGAACTTCGAAAACTGATATTTCGTTCCGAAAAGGATACAAACCACAGTTTACAGATGAAGTTTTTGAATTTTCGGCAATATTTACGAAAAAACAACCTACATACAGCATCAAAATTCTCGAAAAAGAAGAAATTCTGGGGAAATTGTTTGATAAATAACTGAGAAAATGTTCACAATAGAGGTAATTCAGTTTTTAATTTGAACTTCTATTGATCAGTTGTCATGGAGTCTTTTAATATTGAGCTAGTTTCTAATGCTTCTTATAATTTTTATCTAAATAATAGTCTTAGTTCCTTTATAAAAATTCTACCGGATCAAATATAACTGAAAGCAGAATGGGAGGTTGCTATTTCAGAAATATCGTAAACTTCATTGTACCAAAACGTTACAGTGGGAAAGTTTACTTTCATAGATGGACGAAAAAACCCCGATGAAAAAAGAAACATTCAACCGATGCCTATTGAACCTGGATTGTGTCCAAGTATAGTTGATATAGATGTAGCCATGAATGACAAAGTTTAAAAACGTATAGGCGCACGAAAATATGAAGATATCGGAATTTATGTATCAGTAGATAAAATTAGCTTAAAGATGGCCGTTCATTTACCTGAAGATCAATCAGTTTTATCTTTCAAAGTGCTGATTTGAGTCACAGTTTTGGTTGTAATTTAGAACAAAATCAGACATGGGTTATAATGAAAGAAAAGGATCACATTATCCTTAGTATTCTTACGACATTATAAGAATACATTCCCTAATGATGTATAGTGATATTACAGAGTATAATATAGTGGGTGATACAAAAGCTCATTTACTGCGTTGATTCCTTTCATTTGCAAAGTGAAAAATGGAGACATAATATCTACAGGACAGAACATGAATTATCAATCCTTTACAAATCTACAATCTAAAATTTATTTAAAAATTCTTTCCACAGCATAAAAACAAAACTAAGGGACACTACAGGTGATAAAGTTCCTTTTGTATCCGTAGAAACTACACGATATGTTCTCTTGTTTCGTAGGATTTCGGATAATCATTTTTGATTTATAGTTTATACGAAACGGTTGCTCAAAGTTCAGCTAATTTCCCTATTTTTCGTGGACATGCAAGACAACGTGGAAAAAGTTTTGGTGCTCTTCAACAAACTCTTGGGAAAACTGCAATTCCCTTTAATAAAAATTTTATAGTCCCAGATGCAAAAAGAATCTGAGCAGATTTATTTGAAATTGCTGCACCAGAGATCGGAGAAGTTGTCAGTGGACGAAAAAAACTCAAAACATTTGCAAAAGATGTCGGAACAAAAACAGTTCTAAAACAGTTCGTAGGAGGAAAAAAATCCACGCGTAGATCTAGAAGAACCGTTTCTCGAAAAACTAGTTCAAAAATCAGTCGCTCTCGCAAAGACATTTTCAACAAAATAAAATGAGTATGAATCAAAGTAGTCATTTTCGGTACGGAGCTTTACAATTTCTTCTTTGGATAATTTTGATAAAGTCCCAGTTTTGGAAACATTTATTTCATCTTACACTCAAGAAGTTTTTCCCAGTACTTCTACAGATGAAAACAGTATTGAGTTTGAATTTGAGACGGACCGTAATCTTTATTTGGATATGCGTGATACCCACATCAGTTTAAAGCTTCAATTATTCAAAGGAAGATTGTTTGATGCTTTCAAAAAAGAAAAAGCAGAACATAAAGCAAAATCGGAGGAAGATTCAGATGAGGAACCCTATTCCTACTTAACTTATGTAAACAATCTACTAAATTCTCTATTCTCCAAGTGTGAAGTTTATTTTAATAATACAATGGTTTAAAACGTCAATCGATGATATCCCCATAAAGCACAAAAATCGAACGAACTCAACTCGTCGGCAGTGAGTAAAAAAGAATACTTGCTTGTCACGGATATAGTTTTAAAGAATATCCGAAAGCATTTGATATATATCCGTTCACTGAATGAGCAAATTCTTTAGGATCAGGGACAACTTTTTCACTTTATGGCAGGCTAGCCTTTGACTTGATAACTTTATTTTTACTACCAAAAACCAAAATTCGAAAAAATTAAAGTAACTCATCCGAGACCCCATTTTTACATGCTGTTTGACTATCCAAATGTTAGTCTGAAAATTGTTGCTTGTTCACTGTTTACAAGAATATTTTTAGTAGCTGAAATAATCATCAATATTTGCAATGGAATCTGGAAAGGGAACCTGCTCATTACAATTAAATGGAAACTAGAGCAAGAAGCTTTATCATTGCATCTTGTCAAAACCAGTTTAGTCAGGAAAATGTTTTCAATAATGCCCCATAAAACTTGTGTATGGGATTTTATTGATTCACCACATAAATGTGTCTAATTCATGAATTTTATTTTTTAATCTTAAAATTGCACTATCAGTTTATCAATTTTGTTATTGTTTTTAGATGATAGAGGAAAACTCTGGATCATGATTGCTCGACTGGATAAACTTTACTACTTTGCAGATTCTTTGGGAAGAAAGAGATCGACTTACCCCTTTTTGACAAAAAAGTATCGACAAATGGTTCCTCGAAAGCTAAAAAAACTAATAGTTTGTGTTGACTTTACGCAATCTGCTCAGCATTTCTTCTTTTTAAATACTTCCAGAAGAACTTGAATAATGTTCAAGATGTGCATGTTTTAAATTTTATCAGAAAATTTATGTGAAAGTACATTTTTTTTATTTTAAAGTGTAATTTTTTTACGAAAAGCATTTTATCAACTAATTTTTGGTGAGAAACTCGGAGAATGATGATGGAATATGGATGTTGCAGTCCCCCAATTGAAAAAATTATTGATAGAATGGATGAAATTATGAAAATTGTAACCAATTTCTAGTAAATTGTATAATCTTCTTAAAAGCCTACTCTGAGGAACATAGAAAAATTTTTATGCAAAAATATCAGATACAAAAAAATTATGATTCTAAATATTCCACAGTGTAAATTTTTAACGGGTCAGAGCAATTGACAAATTTGGATGATGATTTTTGGAAAACTTCAGAAATTTAAAAAATTTTTTGAAGATTGAAGACAAAGTTATAAGAGAGAACTGAAAGTAATCGTAGCAAGAACTATGACACAATAAATAAAACAGTTGAGGTAAAAACAGGAACTAGATAAAAACATCTTATTGGTCGAAAATTAAAAGTTTGTGCATAAAATTATCTTAGTTCCAATGAAAAGTTCATGCAATTTTGATTGGAATTATTTCAATTTTAAGAAAAATTTAAGATTTTAATCTCTCATGAAAAATGTTCGCGCATCATTAACTCTGTGGGGAATTGGTAATATGCATCTGCCACATGATCATGGGATAATTATTTGAAAAGAGATAAAAATACGTCATAAAATTAATAACTATAATGTAGCTGTCATCCGTTCTACAGATAAACTTGGGAATAAAAGCTTAAGTGCGTTATAAATGTGATCAATGATGAGGAGCTGGCAAGATTCCCCTGATATCTGGTGGAGCGGAATTATTAACTTGTTAAGTATAATCCACTCTTGAGAATTTTTCCCAGACAACCTGGGGGAATATAAATAAGGTGAAATAAAACTTTAAAAGATTCTTTCGAGAAAACAAAATATTTTGTGTTATAATAGTTTATGATCCCATGCTCTAAATCGAAATTTAATTTGTGTCAAAACTTACCATCTGAAACTTACCATCCAATTTTTCTTTCAATTTTGTGATAGCTAAGTTAGCTAAGAAACGCAAGTAGCTAAGAAACGCAAGTATTCTTAGAAGTTAGAAGTATTCTTAGAAGTTAGCTAAGAAACGCAAGTATTGGCAAACTCGAGCTCCAAAATACTCGGGTCCAATTTTTTTTCAAACTTACCATCTTACCATTTGAAACCTTACCATTGTAATATATTAGAATTCCTATTCCCTAATGAGTTCTTAATTCCCTACAATGAAATTCTTATAGATAGGGAAATCTATACGCTATGCATGGGAAATTCGGGCGCCGAAAAAGACTTACCATCTGAAACCTGGTATTTTAATACATTGGGAAACCTATTCCCCGTCTTAATACATTGGGAAATTTTTAGCCTATGTTAATACATAGGGTAGAGACTGGATAGTCTATAGTCTATGTTAATTAATGGAGATCTTCAACACCCCCGGGCCGAATTGCTCCAACATATACTAGTGACCGCAGTGAAATTTACTCATTTTTCCAACAAAATAAAAACCAAACAAACAGGAAATTCATAGAAAACCAACCACAATTTTCTGAAGAAGAAGATTATTTTGATCAAAATCAACAACAATAGGCTAATTAACAACTAAAAAATCACTGGAATAAATTAAATCAACCAGATGATTTTTTTCATCCAGATATTTTTGAACCTAATATAAACTTTCAACAAAGAAGGCAAATGCATCAACTAACCCCTCAATGAAAAAAAAAATGGCACCACCTAATAGTAATCTACAATCAGAAAACCATTCAAATACTTGGAGTTACCAGCCCGAATAAATGATAAACGAAAACCATTTAGCCTATTAATTACAACAACAAGAAATAACAAAAAAATAGCTTTTAAGTTTTTATACAATAACCAAGCACAGTAGATTCATTTCAAATGAACCAATATAACAACTCGCGGTAAGAATTGAAACTGTTGTACAAAGGGCTTATTCTCTCAATACTCTCTCATCATTACAAAAACACAAAATTTTCAGAAATTCTAATGATGACTTAAACACCACAATTACGAAAAATATTCACAAAAAAGGTATAGCAATTAATCAAAACAATACATATCAAAATAATTAGGCAAGATCACATTCTAAAATAAACAATTAGTCAAATTATAACAAAAATTAATCATTTTCAAACCATCGGACTAGAAACTATACCAATGACAGCTCAAAAAATTCTACAAACAGTTGCAACCGAAATTATTCAAAAAACCTCAATAGAAACCATTCTAACAAAAGATCACAAAACTATGCGAGCAATGGACCATATAATTTTTAATATAATAATTGATCTTGCCATAATTCCAAAAGTAGTAACAATAACTATCAAAACAAACCAAAAAATTGTTCTCAGTCACCGTATCGAAATAGCTCACAATACAAACAAACAAAATCAAAACTTCAGAGTTAGTATACCAAAGCATCAATACCAGATCAATCAAGTACAAAAGATCATCTACAAATGAAATAAGCCCAAACCCTCCAGGAATTGACAACACAGAAACTTCAGAACTGCAACTCAATCACATAAACTGTGAAGTAACAGATGTCGAAAGCGAAACAGAAAACCTTTTAATTATCAACATGCTTAAAATAGAAGAAGAACACAAAATATCAGTTGCTCCAAATTCTTACCAAATTGATTATCCAAACTCAAACCTTCAAGAGCCTAGAAACAATCAAGATAGCACGAACTCCACTCCCCAAAAACACTGAAAAGAGAATGGGAGGTTGCTATTTCAGAAATATCGTACCCTTCAATAAACCAAAACTTTACAGAGGGAAAGTTTACTTTCATAGATGGTTGAGAAAGTCCTGTGGAAAGAAGAAAGATTCAACCGATGCATATTGAATCTGGATAGTATCCAAGTATTGTTGAAATAGTTTTAGCCATGAATGACAAAGTTCGAAAACGTATAGTTGCACAAAAATATGAATATAACGGAATTTATGTATCATTAGATAAGATTACAAAAAACTGACTATTCTTTTACCTGAGGTTCAATCAGTGTTATCATTCAAAGTGCTGATTTGAGTCACATTTTTGGATATGATTTAGAACAAAATCAGACAGGGGTTATAATGAAAGGAAAAGGTATTCTTATCCTCAGTATTCTTACGACATTACAAGAATACATTCCCTAATGATTTATTGTGATATTATAGAAATTAATATAGTAGGTGATGCAAAAATTCCTTTACTGCGTTGTATTCTTTTCATTTCCAAAGTAAAAAAAGGAGACATAAAATCTACAGGACAGTACAAAAGTTATTAATACTTTACAAATCTACAATTTAAAAAATTATAAAAAAAACCTTTCCACAGCATTAAAATAGAACTAAAGGACACTACAGGTGATAAATTTCCTTTTGTGTCCGTAGGAAGTACACGAGTTGTTCTCTTGTTTCGCAAGATTTCGGATAATCATTTTTGATTTTTACTTCATACGAAATGGTTGCTCAAAGTTCAGCTACTTTTTTCCTATTTTTCGTGGACATGCAAGACAACGTGGAAAAAGTTTTGGTGCTCTTCAACAAACTCTTGAGAGAACTGCAATTCCCTTTAATAAAAATTTTATAGTCCCAGATGCAAAAAGAATCTGAGCAGATTTATTTGAAATTGCTGCACCAGAGATCGGAGAAGTTGTCAGTGAACGAAAAAAATTCAAAACACTTGCAAAGGATGTTGGAACAAGAACAGTTCTAAAAAAGTTGGCAGGAGGAAAAAAATCCACGTGTAGAACTAGAAGAACCGTTTCTCGAAAAAGTAGTTCGAAAATCAGTCGCTCTCGCAAAGACATTTTTAACAAAATAAAATGAGTATAAATCAAAGTAGTCATTTTCGGTACGGAGCTTTACAATTTCTTTTTTGGATAATTTTGATAAAGTCTCAGTTTTGGAAACAGTTATTTCATCTTACACTCAAGAAATTTTTCCCAGTACTTCTTCAGATGAAAACAGTATTGAGTTTGAATTTGAGACGGACCGTAATCTTCATTTGGATATGCGTGATAACCACATCCGTTTAAAGCTTCACTTATTCAAAGGAAGATTGTTTGATGTTTTCGAAAAAGAAAAAGCAGAACATAAAGCAAAATCGGAGGAAGATTCAGATGAGGAACCCTATTCCTACTTAACTTATGTAAACAATCTACTGAATTCTCTATTCTCCAAGTGTGAAGTTTATTTTAATAATATATTGGTTTAAAACGCCAATCGATGATATCCTCATAAAGCACAAAAATCGAACGAATTCAACTCATCGGCAGTGAGTAAAAAAGAATACTTGCTTGTCAAGGATATAGTTTTAAAGAATATCTGAAAGCATTTGATATATATCCGTTTACTGAATGAGCAAATTCTTTAGGATCAGGGACAACTTTTTCACTTTATGGCAGGCTAGCCTTTGACTTGATAACTTGTGAAAAAAATTTACTACCAAAAACCAAAAATCGAATTTAACTAATTCGAGCCAGACCTAATTTTTACATGCTGTCTGATAATCCAAATGTTGGTCTGAAAATTGATGATTGCTCACTGTTTACTAGAAGAATTTTAGTAGCTGAAATGATCATTAATAATTGCAACGGAATCTGTAAAGGGAAACTCATTATTACATGGAAACTATAGCAAGAAGCTTTATCACTCCATCTCGTCAAAACCAATTTAATCAGGAAAAGGTTTTCAATAATGCCCCAAGCAAAAAGATAGCTTTTGCAATCAATACAAGATCGGCTGTTGCGGAATCTTTTCATGATAATGCTTTCAATTATCAACGATTTGATTTGAGAGAGCTTAGAATTATGCGGGACGGAAGAGCAATTTTTTCATTAGATACAACTTATCCTTGTCGCATCTCTGTTACAACAATGAAAGCAATGCAATTTAACGAAGATTTTCCAGCTCTTATGGAAGATTTTCAAAATCACTATATTCTAGTTTTCGACTTGACTTCACTCCAGGATGCAGCTGAACAGTTGCATTATTCAGAACTTAGTGGAGAAAGCTTGAGATTAGCGTACCTGAAGTAACGGAAGCGATACCAGATTACCTGAAGTAACGGAAGCGATAGTCTTGTGAGAAAGACAATCAAACATGCAAAATGACAAGTTCGGAACAGTCGCTAAAAATGTTTAATTATTTTGAGTTTTCAGGTTCCTATTAAAATATTGTAATTTTTTTTGGTACTTTCTTTTGTTATTATCTCTGTACTGTCAATTTGCTTTTTCTTCTGCCATAAAGCTCCAGAAAAAATAGAGAAGGAATGCTGTCTAGTTGAAAACCCGAGACACTTCTTCAACCTAGAATGTAAAACAGTGTTCAATAAACTTTGCCCACTACAAAAGGCTTGTGTATGAGACTTTGTTGATTCAATTCCTAAAATTGTGTAAGTCATTATTCTTATCTTTTTTTAATCCTTAAGTACACTATCAAACTAGGTAACTCTTTTTTTAGGTGTAAACCAGCCTAAAATTGCAAAGATGGATAATTTTTCATTTTTCGAATTATTGAAAGAATTCCAGAGCTCAGGTTCAAGTACATGGGATCAAGCCCTACTGATACAGTATCTCAATAAACAAAAAACTCGTTTGCAATTATTAACTCAGCCCCAAGCAATGATAGAGGAGAACACTGGATCATGATTTCTCGACTGGATAAAAGTTACTACTTTGCTGATTCTTTGCTAAAAAAGAAATCAATTACCCCTTTCTGACAAAAAACTATCGACAAATGGTTCCTCGAAAGCTACAAAAAACTGATAATTTGCGTGGACTTTACGCAACTTGTTCAGCATTTCTTCTCTTTAAATTTTTCCAAAAGAACTTGAATGAAGTTCAGGATGTGCATGTTTTGAATTTTATCAGTAATTTTATGTGAAAGTACATTTTTTATTTTTACGTTCAAGTTTTTGCAGTAAAGTTACGATACGATGTAGTGAATTGTTTGATTATTTATGAAATTCAACTTTTTAAATTCCTTAATTTTTTTTACGAAAAGCACCTTAACAACTAAGTTTTTGGTGAGAAACACCGAGAATGATGATGGAATATGGATGTTGTAGTCCCATAATTGAAAGAATTAACGATAGAATTATTAAATTTACGAAAACTGTAACCAACTTCTAGTAAATTGTATAATCTTCTGAAAAGTTTAGTCTGAGAAACATAGAAAAATTTTTATACAAAAATATCAGACATAAAAGTATTATAATACTATATCTTTCTCAGTGTAAGCTTTTATGGGGGCAGAGCAATTGACAAATTTGGATGATAACTTTTGGAAAATTTCGGAAACTTTTCAAAATTTTTGAAGATTGAAGACAAAGTGATAAAAGGGAACTGAAATGAATCGTAGCAAGAAATATGACAGAATAAAAAAAGCAGTTGAGGTAAAAGATAAGAACTAGATAAAAATGTCTGATTGGTCGAAACTTAAAAGTTTTTGCATAAATTTATCTTAGTTCCAATGAAAAGTTCATGCAATTTTGATTGGATGTATTTCAAATTTTTATGAATCTTTAAGATTTTAATCTCTCAAGAAAGTAATTCACGCTTCATTAAACCTGTGGCGAACTGCTAATTTGCATCTGTCATATGATCGTGGGATAATTATGTGGAAAAAGAAGATAAAATAAATTATTAAGTATATTGGAGCTGTCATCCGTTCTCCAGATAACCTGGGGATTAAAAGAATAAGTGGGATATAAAAGTAATCAACCGTGAGGAGCTGTCAAGATTCCCCGGAATAATCAACTTGTCAAAGATAATCCCTTCTTGACAATTTTCCCCAGATAACCTGAGGGAATATTAATAAGATGAAATAAGTATTTAAAAGATTCTTTCGAGAAAAAAATTTTTTTGTGATATAATAGTTTTTGATCCCATACTCTAAATTGAAACTTATTTTTTGTCAAAACTTACCATCTGAAACTTACCATCTGAAACCTGGTATTTTAATAGATTGGGAAACCTATTCCCTATTTTAATACATTGGGAAATCTATAGCCTATGTTAATACATAGGGTGAAGACCGGATAGTCTATAGCCTATGTTAAAACATGGAGGTCTTCAGCCCCCCTCCCCGGGCTGAACTGCTCCAACATATACAACTGACCGCACTGAAAGTTAATCACTTTTCCAAGAAAAAAAAACCAAACAAATAGGCAATTCTTACAAAACCAACCACATTATTCTTAAGATGAAGATCATTTCGATCAAAATCAACAACAAAATGATAATGATCAACTAAATAATCAGTGGTATAATAGAAATCAACCACATGATTTTTTCATCCAGATATTTTCGAACCTAACATAAACTTTCAACAAAGAAGGCAAATGTATCAACAACCCCCTCAATGAAAAAAGATGGCACCACTTAATAGTAAACTACAATCAGAAAACCATTCAGATACCTAGGGTTACCGGTCCGAATAAATGAGAAACGAAAACCAATTAGCTTAATATTTACAATAACGTCAATTAACGAAAAATTTGCTTACAATTTTCTATACAATAACCAAACACAGTAGATTCACCTCAAATGACAATATATCCATACCTTTTTGTGGATAATCTAAATCATCTAATAAAATGCTCATGGTATTCACAGGAACAGACCCTGGATACTCAGTAGAGTACTACTTATGTGCTGTTACAGCAAATCTAATTTTAAACATTGTCCCGGAACCAATAAACACCACTTTACGAGAATTGGATACATATAGGCACAGCACTAATACAAATCATGTTAGATGGCGCAGTTCGAAAACGATTTAACAATTTTAAATTTTACCCATAGAAATTAATTCAGACTGGAAATGATTTACACAAAAACTTTCAACTCTGAGCGAAAAAAAAACAACATCAAAGGTTTTTATGCAATGACATTCGTAGACTTCCAAACTAACCAATATATGAACTCGCGGTAAGAATTGAAACTGTTGTAGAAAGGGCTTATTCTCTCAATACTCTCTCATCATTACAAAAACACAAAATTTTCAGAAATTCTAATGATGACTTAAACACCACAATTACGAAAAATATTCACAAAAAAGGTATAGCAATTAATCAAAACAATACATATCAATAAACCGCAATACATATCAAAACATCTAATAAACCGCTCGTGGTATTCACAGGAACAGACCCTGGATGCTCAGTAGAGGACTACTTATGTGCTGTTGCAGCAAATCTAATTTGAAACATAGTTCCGGAACCAATAAACACACCACTTTATGAGAATTGGATATATAGAGGCACAGCCTTAAAACAAATCATGTTAGATGGCGCAGTTCAAAAATTGTTTTCAATTTGACCCAAGAAATTAAATTAGACAGGAATTGATTTACTCAAAAATTTTCAACTCTGAACGAAAAAAAAAACAACATCAAAGAGTTTTATGCAATGAGATTTGTAGACTTCCAAATGAACCAATATAACAACTCGCGGTATGAATCGAAACTGTTGTTCGAAGGGCTTATTCTCTCAATAATCTCTCATGATTGCAAAAAACGCAAAACTGACAGAAGTTCTAATGATGACTTAAACACCACAATTACGAAAAAAAAATTCAAAAAAGGTATAGCAGATCAAATAATCAAAACAATCAATATCAAAATAATTACTCCAGATCAAATTCTAAAATAAATAAGTTTTCAAATTATAACTGAAATTGCTCATTTTCAAACCATCGAAATAAAAACTATACCAATGACAGCTCAAAAATTTCATCAAACACTCGCAATTGAAATTATTCATTTAAAGTCAATAGAAACCATTCTAAAAAAAAGATCACAAAACTATACAAACAATGGACCACATCATGATTAATATAATAATGCATCTTCTGATAATTCCAAAAGTAGAAACAACAACTATCAAAACAAACCAAGAAATTGTTCTCAGTCATCGTATCGAAAAAGCTCACAAAATAAACAAACAAAATCAAAACTATAGAATTAGCACAACAAAGAATCAAAAACAGATCAATCAAGTACAGTCTACAAATAAAATAAGCCCAAACCCTCCAGGAATTGGCAACACAGAAACTTCAGAACTGCAACTCAGTCACATAAACTGTGAAATCACAGATGTCGAAAGCGAAACAAAACACGTTAATTATCGACATGCTTAAAAGAACATGAACACAAAATCACAAAATACCAATTCATCCGAAATCTTACCAAACTAATTATCCAAACTCAAACCTTCAAGAGCCTAGAAACAGTCAGGGTAACACAAATTTTACTACCCAAATAATTGAAAATGATTTAAATAAGAATAATATATACCGGAAAACAACAAATAAATTATCACTGCTCAAAGAAAAAGTTTGGAAACTTCCACTTCTTGAAAAAGCCCAATAAATCAAAAATTTTCAACCACCAGATCTTGAAAAAGACTTTTCAATCGACTCCGGCTCAGAATCGAACAATATTAAGATACCTACATGGAACGAAATTCATAGTGCACATCCAAAACTTTACCCCTCAAAACTTCTTTTAAACTAGCCACCGCACAGGCAGTAGTTTAGCAAACTATGGAAAAAATCAATTATTAATTATACCAACTCGAACAAGGAAACAATTAAATAACTTTTACTAAAACTATTTAATCAAATATTACATGTAACAGATATTAAACACAGTATAGTTGGAATACCAATTTTTACTAATATATCCCAATTATAAACAACTGAAACAGCAAATTGCATCTCAAAGACAAATATTCAAAAATTAATAATTTATCTCTAACATTTTTCAACGATTAAATAAACCACCCCCTTTTTTTCAAATACTTACTCTACATATAATCAACAAAGAAAACATCAAAACTATTATCAGGGCACGCATATGAATTTTCCATCAACCAAGTCCATGAAATTAAGAGCGATCAGAATACACAGAATTTTAAAAAATCTGACCTTGAATACATCTTTAACATACGCTAAAAATTCAAACATAGATACAATAACATTACATGTATATAATATTTCACCATTCAAAATTACACTTCCTTTGGACTGTTAGGATACTGTGAAACAATTGCTTCATTTCATTCTACACAAGAAAGAGCATACAGAGTAAATAAAATCTCAAAAATACAAGTTATTTGCCAATCAACAATTCTTAATGAAGAATTATCTGTTAATGAAATTAAGACTGATTCAAAAGGAAACACAAAATTTTTCGCAAAAACTTTTTATTTTAAAAAAACATTCCAAACCTCAAAATATACAAATGAACACCAACAATTTCTAACCATGTTTAGTTTTCAAAATTCTCGAATTAACCTGCAAGAATTTGAAGAACCAGCAGAATTATTTTTAAAATATCCCATGATTGATGCCACATCAAAACTTGACATTGGAAAAGTACATTTGCCACTCTACTTTCCACTAAATTCCGACGCAGTTTTCAAAAAACAGCGCGCAAGTAAAGTTCCGATACACCTCCAAGACAAAGTAAACAGACTTTTAGACATTCTCAAAAAAATGAAAACATTTCACCAGTAAAGGAAGAACAACCATAAGGAAAAACGTTTTGAAATTCAGTAATTATTCTCGGCAAAGGAAAAAAGAATCAGTCGTTTTAGACTCACGTTATTTAAACTCTCTAATTGATGAATCAAAATGCAGTTGGCCAATAGAACCAATACAGGTAATGGTTACAAAAATAAATGGACACTATTATACCATCGCAGATATGAATAGTGCATATATTCAAATGCCATTAGATAAATGATCACGACCATTGACACAGTTCGTTATTGGAAACCAGCAAAACGAATTCAATGGACTATTTTATGGTAGATTCATAGGACCAGCAGCTTTTTCTACTTTAATTAGAAAAATTCTTTGAAAAAACTTCCGATACTGCATACACATCATTCACCGAGATTGTCTGGTATTGTGGAGGTTGCTGCCACGCTAGGAACAAAAGAAGGATACTCTACAGGTGAAATTGTTCCTCAGGTATGAGGATTACTTGGTAGGACAATCAAGTTTAACCCGCTCGTGTTCTCCATGACGCCAATTCTCTTCATCCCAACCTACAGTTCACTCTAGAGGAAACTAAATCAGAGTTCAATTAGCCGTTCCTGGCTTTGAATTTAAAGGTATCACAGGATAAGACGGAAACATGCAATTGGTATAGAAAATGTGACGGTCGACTAGAATGATCTGAAATGCATGTCGTCAAGGAACTTTTATTTGGAACAGTTCTGTTGGAATATTTGCTGTTTTGAGCAATTATTGGCGTTGATCAGTCAATTGAAATTATTCGAAGGGGTCAATTTGGATTGTTGAAATTGTTTTTAATTCTTCAAATTCGCGTGCATGATATGTAACAATTTTATTTTTTTTTTGCGACAACTGAAAAGCGCAAAAATCAGAACAACGGTTTTCGCTAACACAAAACAGAACAACGATTTTCTCTTTCGGAATAAAAAGAAAAACTTTGAACTGAGCAGATAAAGAAATGAGAGAACAAGCGTGAAGATACAAAAGCGCTCCGGAAAGCAACGATTGTGCTGCCACAATCGTTAATGCGATAATTTGTCAGTCGGAAGGGCTGAGAGCCGAGATTGGAACCATTTTCTGTGCTGAACAAGGAGCTTATTTGCCTAGGACCACGAATATGGAAGAGTATTCCAGTGAATTGAGAGACTGTATTTTTAAACGGAAAGATCTGAGCTTAATTAGTTTCGGAATGTCCTGAATTGAACCTAAATTCTCATCAGATTCAGCTTCAAATAATGAGAAGCTAGGAGTTGAGGGAATAGGTTGACCCATCTCCGATGGATATGATGATTTTTATCTACTGAACGAAAACATAAGTAATATGATAAGAAATAAGTAGTAGCACTGTTTTTAGGAGATGACCTCGTGGTC
Organism: Symsagittifera roscoffensis; assembly: GCF_963678635.1. NCBI lineage: Eukaryota > Metazoa > Xenacoelomorpha > Acoela > Convolutidae > Symsagittifera > Symsagittifera roscoffensis. Next base: position 14,711,048 of record NC_087065.1, on the reverse strand, counting down.
TGGGAATCATGAGCTCACTATTTTTTGCATGCAACTTTTTTAATTTGCGCGGTTTGGCCAATAATTTCTAAGTTCTAACGACTTTTTCGCCCTGATGCTAATGGTTTACAAATTGAACTGGCTTTGGTAGAGACGGTTAAAAGTTTGTGAAGCTGTGTTTAGAGGCTAGCGAGTCGTTTCATAACCTACCTTCGGTTTCTGTCGAAATGTTGTTCCGTGGATATGCTACAAAGACAACAGATACTGGGACTGTTTTGAGCCACAGGAGCTGCTAATCAACTCAGTACAAGTGTGTATTACCGAAGGCAGTGTGCATAGTGATTGGGAGTACATCTAGCAGGGAGCAGGTTTATACGGCTATGGAAACTAATAGGTTGCGATAGCTGACAAATCAGTAGAACACTGGTCCGCGAATGTGGCTGCAGAAGCTCTGTGCAAAACAATCGAGGGTAAGGGCAAGCCCCTGGACAGTAAGAACAGTTTTTTTAATTCAATTAATAAAGGATTTAGAGCCCTTATTGCTGACGGTGCAATATAGAGGTAACAAAAGCCATTATTTTGTAGGCAGGTTACGCATTTTAACCAACGTCCAAATACTTTCCACCACAAAAAAACGACAATGCTTACCATCGCTGTAATCAGCATTTTCTAATGACCTCATGTCAAGAGTGGTTTATTAACTATTATGTCGTGGATATACCACTTATGTCCGTCAACCTGTTCGACATTTGACCCCTGAAATTTGAGGAATATAAACAAGCAGACTCACCGGTAGGCCTCCACCTTCAGCAATGGAGACTTGAGGGAAAAAGCGCAGATGTTAGTCGGGAAATTATAGATAGTTCTGACAACTAAATTTTGTCAAAAAATAAGTCTAGTTTTTATTCAAAACGTACATGTCGAAATCATGATTAAGAAAAATTCCAGAAAAATTATTTGAAAATCTGTAAATTAATTTTAGAGGTCGAAAACATGTGACATTTGACTTCAATGGTGGTCAAAATGCATGAGAAATCGAATTTTTTTGGAACAAGTTAGTAGGAGGATTAGCTGTTTCAGAGGATTAACGTTGTTATTTGATCAAATGATCGAATTGGGAGAGGTCGGGTTTAGCTGACATGTCAAACTTTAAAAATTCGATTGTAAAGACACGTGACAATTTTTATAATTGCGATTACAGAAAAAGCGCGGAAATCAACACAACAACGAATTTCGCTCGTAGAAACAGACTTACGATACAAATTGGATTTGGGATCGATATTATTGTTAGAAGAACATTCCGAATTGTAACGATTGTGCTGCTGCAGTCGTTGCCTATCGAGCAATTTCCGAGAATTCGGAGGGGTATCAGGAGGATTTTACTGCCCTGCCCAGTGACGATAGAACTGCTCTTCGACCGGATTCAAGAATCCGGAAGGGTCTCGGGACGAGACTGAAACTGTATTTTTAACAACTTTTAGCTTCCTGGCATGTCCTGAATTGAATTTAGTTAACACCGAATTCATTTTGTAGTGATGTTTTGAATTTAATTAACATCGAATTCATTTTGTAGTGATTTTTTCATAAAAATAGTGATGTTTTGATCCCACAAAAAACGCGGATTCTGAGACATCGATAAATTTTGAAAATGAAAAAAGCGCTAAAGCAGTGAGTTACATCATAACTGCACTATTATAACTAGTATAGGCGGTTGAATTTAGTGGTTGGAACTAATTGGGTGCCAAAAAACCGAAGAGTAAGGGCGATAAAAGTTTTTGTTCGGATAACATACATTAATGAATTGACAGGTTTCAAAACCCGTTTGCCAACAACCTTCCTGGCCCCAATGAAATCGAACCTAACATGTTTGATTTTGTGCATTCATCAATCCGGAGGGGTCCAAATAGCATTGTTTTTGGCAGGTTTTTTCAGCTGAAGTGGTCGTGTTTTTGCCAATCCGGAAGGGTCACTTTTTGCCAATCCGGAATGTTCATATTTTGCAATCCGGAGGGGTCCCATTTCGGAGGGGTCCAACTTTTGGCAAATTGGTGAGGTCCTAGTTCGAGGAGTCCAACTTTTTGCCAATCCGGAGGAGTCCCAATTCAGAGGGGTTCTACTTTCGTCAATGCGGAGGGATCCCGATTCGAAGGAGTCCTATTTTTGTCAAATCGGAAGAGTCCCAATTCGGAGGGGTCCTATTTTTGTCAATTAGGAGGGGTTCCAGAAACTTATACTATTTTTAACAAATGCAATCGTAGCGATCAAAACACGTACGTAGACGAAAGTTAGATACAAATGATTAGCATTAAGATACAAGGAAATAAACAGATCAATAAGGACAGGAAACCAGTGGCTGCACTGGTAACTTGCCTTTAAATAAAAATTGAAAAGAACATAGTGAAATAAAATTAGGTCTAAGCCCGGAGATTCGCGACTCTAGGTCTAATTGAACTTGACACTGAATTCTTTGGATTAAAATCCAAACTATTCTTTAGAAGAGCGGTTGCCTTGAGAGTTTTGTAGGCCTAACTCGGGCAACGCGAAAGCAGATGGTTAACTTAGAGCTCGGTGGGTGCAATTGTCTTCAACTTGAGAAAAATACTGTCCTCAAGTTTTTTCTGTTTTTTGCGACACTAAACAGGGAAAGCTCTTTCTTTACAAACAAGTTCGACCAATAAATTGCGACAGACCAAGTGCAATATACCTACGTTTTTTTTGAATTTTTTTCATCTTTTCTCTCTCTTTTTGGTTTTAAATCCTCAATAATTGTTCTCAATTGGGTGAAGACTACACTGTTTTCGAGTCTCGACCAGCACTAATCTGCCTGGAAACAACATGGTGACGCCACCACTGGTGACTCCGTTAGTAGATAACAGGGCATCATTGCAACAGACCTTAACCAGGATTGTGGACAGCATGGGTGAGCAGAGTGAATAGATGTCAATAAGAATGAGTGAACTAGAGAGAGCAGTTCATGTTGACAGAGAAAGCCTGCGGGAAGAGAATAACCGCAACAGACAGGAAAGTAGTGGCAGCAAAAAACAATTAAGAGAAAGGACGGATGAAAACTTCGCCAAGAACTTGTCGCGAATGACGAGGGTGGCTGAGGAAAGAGAGAGAGAGAGACGATTGAGGGGTGATCTGGAACAACTATGAAGTCAGCAAGAGCAGGCTCTTGGGAATCTTGATACAAAAAAAGACGCAATGATGGAAAGACGCACTCATGCTACCATGGACAGGCTGGATGGTCTCCTGTAAAACATCCTAACAGAAGAAGGACCTATGGATCCACGAGAGGATGGGGCATTTTATCCAGCAACGCCACCGGGATGAATAGGAAGATGGGTCCGATGAATAAAAGAGGAGGTACTACTGGCAGCAGGCCAATCTCGAGCGAACGACCTATGCGAGACGCAAATGCCACTGGGAGAAGTGATTCGACAAGCTGGAACCAATCGAATCAAGGAAGATCTCAGCCCAGCGATTCGGACAGAAGGGAAATGGATAGTAACGATCAAGCGGGTTATTCACGTGATGCAACGGCAATGGCCACAGTGTTTGAACCTCTGAACAGGTCTTGGAAACTTTCCTCACGAGGTTATCTAGGACCAGTGAACGCAGCGAAAAGTCCAGAAGGCTATTCAAGAAACCAAGATGCTATAAGGACGAATCTGACGGCTGTATAGATACCTGGATAGAAGGCATGAAGTTGCACTCTGACGAAGAAGACTTGACGGAAAGACAAAAATGCAGTGCGGTCACCAGCAAACTAGAAGGGACAGCCCTGAACAGCAATACCGTGATGGCCAAAAAGCAATACCAGCAGGACACAGCCAGCAGAACCAACTCAGTACAAGTGTGTATTACCAAAGGCAGTGTACATAGTGATTGGGAGTACATGTAGCAGGGAGCATTTTTATACGGCTATGGAAACTAATAGGTTGCGATAGCTGACGAATCAGTAGAGCACTGGTCCGCGAATGTGGCTGCAGAAGCTCTGTGCAGAACCATCGAGGGTAAGGGCAAGCCCTGGACAGTAAGAACAGTTTTTTTAATTCAATTAATAAAGGATTTAGAGCCCTTATTGCTGACGGTGCAATATAGAGGTAACAAAACTTGTAAACGATACTCAACAGTCGACTGTTGTTGTCCTTCAGACCCTTCCTGCTGCTCCTTGTACTGCTTGCCGGATCAGTCTTCCGGGTTGCAAAATATAAACATTCCGGATTGGCCGAATTGCGATTTTCCGAGTTTAAGCACATCAATTCCGATTTTGATCGGCCCCGGATGTGTACAATATTAATAGAATTACTATTTTTGTTGCTTGTATCAATATTCCTATATCGTTTTTAAGTGAAACAGACCGTTTTTTTATGGCCAAAATAGTGATGTTTTTATTCCCCCACAAAACGCGAATTCTGAGACATCGATAAATTTTGAAAAAGAAAAAAGCGCTAAAGCAGTGAGTTAAATCATAACTGCACTATTATTACTAGTATAGGCGGTTAAATTTAGTTCGGACGTGGTTGGAACTAATTGGGTGCCAGAAAACCGAAGAGTAAGGGCGATAAAAGTTTTTCTTCGGATAACATACACTAATGAATTAACAGGTTTCAAAACCCGATTGCCAACAACCTTCCTGGCCCCAATGAAACCGAACCTAACATGTTTGATTTTGTGCATTCATCAATCCGGAGGGGTCCAAATAGCATTGTTTTTGGCAGATTTTTTCAGCTGAAGTGGTCGTGTTTTTGCCAATCCGGAAGGGTCACTTTTTGCCAATCCGGAATGTTCATATTTTGCAATCCGGAGGGGTCCCATTTCGGAGGGGTCCTACTTTTGGCAAATTGGTGAGGTCCTAGTTCGAGGAGTCCAACTTTTTGCCAATCCGGAGGAGTCCCAATTCAGAGGGGTTCTACTTTCGTCAATGCGGAGGGATCCCGATTCGAAGGAGTCCTATTTTTGTCAAATCGGAAGAGTCCCAATTCGGAGGGGTCCTATTTTTGTCAATTAGGAGGGGTTCCAGAAACTTATACTATTTTTAACAAATGCAATCGTAGCGATCAAAACACGTACGTAGACGAAAGTAAGATACAAATGATTAGCATTAAGATACAAGGAAATAAACAGATCAATAAGGACAGGAAACCAGTGACTGCACTGGTAACTTGCCTTTAAATAAAAATTGAAAAGAACATAGTGAAATAAAAACAGGTCTAAGCCCGGAGATTCGCGACTCTAGGTCTAATTGAGCTTGACACTGATTTCTTTGGATTAAAATCCAAACTATTTTTTGGAAGAGCGGTTGCCTTGAGAGTTTTGTAGGCCTAGCTCGGGCAACGCAAAAGCAGATGGTTAACTTAGAGCTCGGTGGGTGCAATTGTCGTCAACTTGAGAAAAATATTGTCATCAAGTTTTTGCTGTTTTTTGCGACACTAAACAGGGAAAGCTCTTTCTTTACCAACAAGTTCGACCAATAAATTGCGACAGACCAAGTGCAATACACTTACGTTTTTTTTTGAATTTTTTCCATATTTTCTCTCTGTTTTTGGTTTTAAATCCTCAACAATTGTTCTCAATTGGGTGAAGACTACACTGTTTTCGGGTCTCGACCAGCACTAAAGTGCCTGGAAACAACATGGTGACGCCACCACTGGTGACTCCGTTAGTAGATAACAGGGCATCATTGCAACAGGCCTTAACCAGGATTGTGGACAGCATGGGTGAGCAGAGTGAATAGATGTCAATAAGAATGAGTGAAATAGAGAGAGCAGTTCATGTTGACAGAAAAGCCTGCGGGAAGAGAATAACCGCAGTAGACAGGAAAGTAGTGGCAGCAAAAAACAATTAAGAGAAAGGACGGATGAAAACTTCGCCAAGAACTTGTCGCGAATGACGAGGGTGGCTGAGGAAAGAGAGAGAGACGATTGAGGGGTGATCTGGAACAACTATGAAGTCAGCAAGAGCAGGCTCTTGGGAATCTTGACACAAAAAAAGACGCAATGATGGAAAGACGCACTCATGTTACCATGGACAGGCTGGATGGTCTCCTGTAAAACAGAAGCGGATCTGGGAACAGAGGAGCACACTCGGGAGATGCTAACAGGGAGCCGAGAGAGAACTTCAAGGAACATCCTAACAGAAGAAGGACCTATGGATCCACGAGAGGATGGGGCATTTTATCCAGCAACGCCACCGGGATGAATAGCAAGATGGGTCCGATGAATAAAAGAGGAGGTACTACTGGCAGCAGGCCAATCTCGAGCGAACGACCTATGCGAGACGCAAATGCCACTGGGAGAAGTGATTCGACAAGCTGGAACCAATCGAATCAAGGAAGATCTCAGCCCAGCGATTCGGACAGAAGGGAAATGGATAGTAACGATCAAGCGGGTTATTCACGTGATGCAACGGCAATGGCCACAGTGTTTGAACCTCTGAACAGGTCTTGGAAACTTTCCTCACGAGGTTATCTAGGACCAGTGAACGCAGCGAAAAGTCCACAAGGTTATTCAAGAAACCAAGATGCTATAAGGACGAATCTGACGGCTGTATAGATACCTGGATAGAAGGCATGAAGTTGCACTCTGACGAAGAAGACTTGACGGAAAGACAAAAATGCAGTGCGGTCACCAGCAAACTAGAAGGGACAGCCCTGAACAGCAATACCGTGATGGCCAAAAAGCAATACCAGCAGGACACAGCCAGCAGAACCAACTCAGTACAAGTGTGTATTACCAAAGGCAGTGTACATAGTGATTGGGAGTACATGTAGCAGGGAGCATTTTCATACGGCTATGGAAACTAATAGGCTGCGATAGCTGACGAATCAGTAGAGCACTGGTCCGCGAATGTGGCTGCAGAAGCTCTGTGCAAAACGATCGAGGGTAAGGGCAAGCCCTGGACAGTAAGAACAGTTTTTTTAATTCAATTAATAAAGGATTTAGAGCCCTTATTGCTGACGGTGCAATATAGAGGTAACAAAACTTGTTAACGATACTCAACAGTCGACTGTTGTTGTCCTTCAGACCCTTCCTGCTGCTCCTTGTACTGCTTGCCAGATCAGTCTTCCGGGTTGCAAAAAATAAACATTCCGGATTGGCCGAGTTGCGAAATTCCGAGTTTAAGCACATCAATTCCGATTTTGATCGGCCCCGGATGTGTATAATATTAATAGAATTACTATTTTTGTTGCTTGTATTAATATTCCTATATCGTTTTTAAGTGAAACAGACAGTTTTTTTATGGCCAAAATAGTGATGTTTTTATTCCCCCACAAAACGCGAATTCTGAGACATCGATAAATTTTGAAAAAGAAAAAAGCGCTAAAGCAGTGAGTTAAATCATAACTGCACTATTATTACTAGTATAGGCGGTTAAATTTAGTTCGGACGTGGTTGGAACTAATTGGGTGCCAGAAAACTGAAGAGTAAGGGCGATAAAAATTTTTCTTCGGATAACATACACTAATGAATTGACAGGTTTCAAAACCCGTTTGCCAACAACCTTCCTGGCCCCAATGAAACCGAACCTAACATGTTTGATTTTGTGCATTCATCAATCCGGAGGGGTCCAAATAGCATTGTTTTTGGCAGATTTTTTCAGCTGAAGTGGTCGTGTTTTTGCCAATCCGGAAGGGTCACTTTTTGCCAATCCGGAATGTTCATATTTTGCAATCCGGAGGGGTCCCATTTCGGAGGGGTCCAACTTTTGGCAAATTGGTGAGGTCCTAGTTCGAGGAGTCCAACTTTTTGCCAATCCGGAGGAGTCCCAATTCAGAGGGGTTCTACTTTCGTCAATGCGGAGGGATCCCGATTCGAAGGAGTCCTATTTTTGTCAAATCGGAAGAGTCCCAATTCGGAGGGGTCCTATTTTTGTCAATTAGGAGGGGTTCCAGAAACTTATACTATTTTTAACAAATGCAATCGTAGCGATCAAAACACGTACGTAGACGAAAGTAAGATACAAATGATTAGCATTAAGATATAAGGAAATAAACAGATCAATAAGGACAGGAAACCAGTGACTGCACTGGTAACTTGCCTTTAAATAAAAATTGAAAAGAACATAGTGAAATAAAAACAGGTCTAAGCCCGGAGATTCGCGACTCTAGGTCTAATTGAACTTGACACTGATTTCTTTGGATTAAAATCCAAATTATTTTTTGGAAGAGCGGTTGCCTTGAGAGGAGAGTTTTGTAGGCCTAGCTCGGGCAACGCAAAAGCAGATGGTTAACTTAGAGCTCGGTGGGTGCAATTGTCGTCAACTTGAGAAAAATATTGTCTTCAAGTTTTTGCTGTTTTTTGCGACACTAAACAGGGAAAGCTCTTTCTTTACAAACAAGTTCGACCAATAAATTGCGACAGACCAAGTGCAATACACTTACGTTTTTTTTTTGAATTTTTTCCATATTTTCTCTCTGTTTTTGGTTTTAAATCCTCAATAATTGTTCTCAATTGGGTGAAGACTACATTGTTTTCGAGTCTCGACCAGCACTAAACTGCCTGGAAACAACATGGTGACGCCACTACTGGTGACTCCGTTAGTAGATAACATGGCATCATTGCAACAGGCCTTAACCAGGATTGTGGACAGCATGGGTGAGCAGAGTGAATAGATGTCAATAAGAATGATTGAACTAGAGAGAGCAGTTCATGTTGACAGAGAAAGCTTGCGGGAAGAGAATAACCGCAACTGACAGCAAAGTAGTGGCAGCAAAAAACAATTAAGAGAAAGGACGGATGAAAACTTCGCCAAGAACTTGTCGCGAATGACGAGGGTGGCTGAGGAAAGAGAGAGAGACGATTGAGGGGTGATCTGGAACAACTATGAAGTCAGCAAGAGCATGCTCTTGGGAATCTTGATACAAAAAAGACGCAATGATGGAAAGACGCACTCATGCTACCATGTACAGGCTGGATGGTCTCCTGTAAAACAGAAGCGGATCTGGGAACAGAGGAGCACACTCGGGAGATGCTAACAGGGAGCCGAGAGAGAACTTCAAGGAACATCCTAACAGAAGAAGTACCTATGGATCCACGAGAGGATGGGGCATTTTATCCAGCAACGCCACCGGGATGAATAGGAAGATGGGTCCGATGAATAAAAGAGGAGGTACTACTGGCAGCAGGCCGATCTCGAGCGAACGACCAATGCGAGACGCAAATGCCACTGGGAGAAGTGATTCGACAAGCTGGAACCAATCGAATCAAGGAAGATCTCAGCCCAGCGATTCGGACAGAAGGGAAATGGATAGTAACGATCAAGCGGGTTATTCACGTGATGCAACGGCAATGGCCACAGTGTTTGAACCTCTGAACAGGTCTTGGAAACTTTCCTCACGAGGTTATCTAGGACCAGTGAACGCAGCGAAAAGTCCAGAAGGTTATTCAAGAAACCAAGATGCTATAAGGACGAATCTGACGGCTGTATAGATACCTGGATAGAAGGCATGAAGTTGCACTCTGACGAAGAAGACTTGACGGAAAGACAAAAATGCAGTGCGGTCACCAGCAAACTAGAAGGGACAGCCCTGAACAGCAATACCGTGATTGCCAAAAAGCAATACTAGCAGGACACAGCCAACAAAATCTTCGAAGTCCTGTTGAATCGTTTTGGCGCACGATTGAAAGGACAACAAGCGATGATGCGCTTCGGGAAACGAAGGCAACGTGCAGACAAAACCATAGGCAAGTTCTTGGATGACTTAGAAATTCTAAGAAGGCGTAGTCAACCAGACTAGTCAAACAGCAGGATAAACTTGGCAGTGGCCGCAAAATTCATATATGTTGTGAAGAACGACGAACTCAGGACAATGTTAGCAACGCATAACACATCTCTTCCAACCAATGCGCCTACACCGGATGAACTGCTACTGAAACCTATAAAGTATCTGTTGCTGAAGCCTCCTATGGGATCAGGTTATTACAAAAACAATTAGGCAATTTTAGTAATGGACCTGCTAACCGGGGTAACAACTGGTACAAACCTAGGGACGACATGGACAAGAGGCGCACTTGTGGAAACGGCAGTTTGACAGACCATCATGTATCAGCTTGCCCAACCTACAAACAGGGCATGAAGGCGATCGGTTTTAGTCTTGAGGATGAAAACGCGCCTCGTCATATAAATTAGAGTCTGACAAACCAGTTTTGCCAGAGAGAGAGCTTTTGAGAGGTAAGATAGGTGAGGGAGAGATTGAGTCGCTAAAGGCAGTTTTAAGTCGAAACGCGGACGTTTTTACAATGCAAAAGGCGGAAATTGGTTGTTTTAATTTCATCGAACACGAAATCGACCTAGAAGAAGGCGCCATTCTCCACAGGGAGGGCGCAGGGCGCATGACACCTCATAAATCGGAAGCGTGCCGTGCGGAAATAGAAATGCTGCTCGAACACGACATGATAGAGCCCTCAAAGTCACTTTGGGTTTGTGGAGTTGTCATGGCTTATAAGAAAGGGTTACAGCTAAAAGACGCCTACCCAAAACCCCGTATAGACGAGAGCCTCTCGAAACTTGTCGATGCCAAATTTTCACTACACTGGATCTGGGTTCTACCTTCTGGCAGGTTCCTGTGCGAAAGAAGGACAGAGAAAAGACTGGATTTGCATGTGAATTAGGGTTGTACCGCTGGAAGAGGATGCCCTTTGGCTTGTGCAATGCCACGGCGAAGACCTTTCAAAGACTAATGGCTCAGGCTTTGACCAGAGTAACGAGGAAGTACGGGTATCTCGTGATGTGGTACGTGCATGATGTGGTCATAGCGACACTCACCTAGGCAGATCAGCTTGACAGACTCGATGAGGTCTCCGACTGCATGAAGAGAGCCGGCTTTAAATGCAAACCATGGAAATGTGAGATCCTTAGGGACTCAATCAAGTACCTGGGAAGAATGGTAGACAGGCATGGTGTTAGACCGAATCCGGAGGCGGTGAAGGCCGTCTTAACATGGAAGGTCCCCAGAACGGACACACAGCTCATGAGCTTCCTAGGATTTGCCAATTTTTACCGCGAGTTAATAAAGGAATACGCAGACAAGGTGTTCCCGAAGCAGCAATTAATGCGCAACAAAGGGAAGAAGTTCGAATGGATTGAAAGAGCCCGGGAAGCTTTCGAGATTACAAAGCGAGAACTGTGCGAAGCGCCAGTGCTAGAAATGCCCACGGAGAAAGGCATGTACGTTCTTGACACTGATGCTTGAGTGGCAGCCATTTCAGGAATACTGCATCAGGAGCAAGAATGGAATGGGAGAAGATTTCTTCGTCGCAATGCATATGGCAGTAAAGTGTTGAGCGACAATGAAATGAAATATGGTGCACCAAAAGCAGAGATGTTTGCGGTAGTCATGTTCGTGCAGAAGGACCGCACATACTTGGGGAGCGCTCCCTTTAAGTTGTGTGTGGATAACAGAGCCCTATCCTGGTTGAAGACGTACTCGATGGACCAGAGTTATATTGGTAGTTGGATAGTCAGGTTGGTTGGCTACCTCATGATAATCGAGCACCAAAATGCTGACAGCCTCAGCAAGAAAACTGAATTTTATGAAAGATTGGAGCAGATGCAGGCTATTCAGGTGGAAATCAGGGAAGGATTCTCGTTTCTGGACAATGAGACTTATGAAGCACTTCTCTTGACGAGATGGTTGAACAAGTCAGGACATCCAATTCCGGGACAACCAGAAATACAGTGGAGACAGCAGCAGAAATAAAGATCTTATCCGAAAGGGACCCGGTGCCCTTGGATCTGATGCTACCTTCGAACCTGGTCCAACTGTAACTCTCTTTTCGTATGAAAATAAAAAACTTCTCATTGTTAGATAGAACGGTGCAGGTCACATCACAAGTGATGCGGTTGCTGGGTGGATTATTGGGGAGAGAAGGGACTAGATGGCATCGCTGACAGTCAGTGAGAAGGTACGGATGAAACCATCAAAACGCTAACACGAGGAAAGCGAAAGGGATTGTAGGACGGTAGTTCAGCGAATAGTATCATTGATTCCTCAAAGCGTTTCGATGAAAACATCATACAAACAAAAAAAGAAGGAGATCGGAACTTTCAGGTGGGTTTAGATGGATGAGTAGGTCGCGCACATTAAAACCTGTCCTGGAAACGTGTTCCACAGCAGACTCATCCGTTGATAACACCTCGAGGAAATCAGAGATTGATACCTACTCAGACAGGAACTCGAGCAGAGTATTAGACTTACAAGACTTGGCGATCCACACATTGCTGGAATAGACTCGGGCAAGAGACTTGGACAGGGAAGTGTAAAATGACCCTGATATTGATCGCTACCTGATCCCGAGTGAAAAACTCTTTGATTACGCAGCAGATGACCTGGAAAGGATAGCGGAATCAAATCGTTCGATGAGACTTTTACCACAGAAGGAAGTAGTCAGGACTGACATTCAACCGAACAAACAGGAGACAGAGCCATTGGCGAAAAGTCTGGTTCATGAAGATGGAAGATGACACGCATCAACCTGATGAGCTAAAGAGTCACTTGAGGGTCATGAAGACATTTTTGAAGGCAAGATACAGACTCTCGGACTTACTCAGAGCGCAGGGAAATGACCGCTTTACAAGAAACTTGAAACGGTGGATAGAAAATGGGTCATCTGACAAAAGAGATCTCTAAGAGGATAGTTATCGAATCTTGAGACAATATTATATGCAGAACGAGGTAAGGTTATATCTGAACAAGGATGGGATCGTTGTTTGCAAAAGGAGAGAGGAGGACAAGGTCCTGTACAAATACAACGATATAGACTTGCCGCAACTTTATCAGACGGAACTTTTATTCAGGTCGAATGATCAGATGGGCCACCAAGGAATCGATAAAGTATACCAGAGGATCTTGGAACGCTTCGAATTGCCTGAAAGGAAGAAGGCATGCGAGAAGTGGGTAACAGAATGTCTGTCATGCCTACAGGTGAAAGCTCACAGGAAATTGCGATTTCCATTGCAGTCAATAGAGTCATCCGAGTTCAATGAAGTGATACAGATCGATTATCAGAAGATGTGCATGACAGACAGTGGCTACAATCAGGTCCTGGTGATGATCGATTACTTCACAAAGTATGCAGAGGCCGTGCCCTGCATCACTGCTTCAGCCGAAGAGACATGCGATCATCTAATCAATACGTGGATAGCAAGACATGGATGTCCAATGACATTCCAATCGGACAATAGAACAGCTTTCGTAGGAGAACTTACCAAGTAGCTCGAGCTCGTTCTACGCTTGTCATCCACAGACTATCGGTTCGGTGGAAATACAAAATCGGACTCTGGTGTCGATGTTGAGGGTGTATTGTTCCCGATACATGACTGATTGGGATAGATATCTTCCACAAGTGATGGGAGCCTTTAACAAAACGCAACATTCCACGACAGGAATTAGTGTGCAAATGATGTTTACTGGACATGAAAAGTCTTTGCCTTTGACTTTCTTTGATCCAGAGTATGAAGGAAAGAAAACATTGTCACAAGTCTATGTAAGAGACGTGGTCAGACGTCAGCAAGAGCTGAACGACATATTTAGACGCAATACGCCACAAACCCAGGCGAGGCAGAGGAATATTTTTGACAAGAAGGCTAAAAATTTAAAAAGAAGGTGCAAAAACTTTTCCAGTAGGAGAACATGTGTGGGCGTTTCAAAACGTTATACCACCGAAAAGGAGGAAGAAACGCCTAAAGAAGTGGAGGGGACCGTTCATGATAACGGAGGTGCATCAGGAGGGACGTTTTTACAGACTAAGTACCTGCTGAGCTGCGCACATTGAGAACATTAAGCCACACAACCCATACAAAGAGGACTGGTGTACACCTGAAGACGTGGAGGAAGGCGATTAACTGATGATGGACACTGCTCGCCAGGTCAATGAGAAAAGTACTAGGGAAAAGAACGATGGGAAGGAGGGTATAGAAGGATGAACGAGTCCGCCGCTGGACCTAAATCCTAATGAAATAATCGAGGTGGGTAAGGAAACCTTACACTACGCCGAAGGGGACTGGGAAAATCCCGAGCAGATAGAGGTTCCCAAGAACATGGAAAGGGATCTACCCTTTACAATGCAAACAAAACAGAGTGACAGTACAAGACCTGCGAAGAAATATAAGTCTTACGGAGACGACTTCGTAGTGGACAGCATAGACCTGAAAAAGATAGTGGAGGAATTGATGGGTCTAGAAGTGATATATGCATCACAAGACGTAGACATCGTCGATGTTCAAGACTAGAAATGGATCGACTATCGGTCTAAATCTAAAGGGGATTTTGATGACAAGCAGCAGCAGTCATATGAACAAAAATTAACGAACATTACTTGAACGAAATGACATCAGACCCAAAAGAAACCAGTGTCACGATTCAGGACGTAGAAAGCGACAGCAAGAAACACATAAAGAATGACAAAGAGGATCCTTCCTGGGCAGCCGAGGAAGGGAAATTGCTCATTCCTGCGTCCAACCTTAACTTATTATCCGGTACGCGATTGACGGGGAAGCCAACGGATTTTGTTTCGTGGAGTGGAGGTAGGACTTACCCACACTGAAAACTTAATTTAAAAAAACTAAAGCTAGAAAGAGAAACAGGTGACCTAGAGGCAGAAACAGATGAAATCTCTAAGAAACCAGACATAGGAAGAGTACTAAAGTCATATTTTAACCTACCAAATGAGTAATCAAGCAGCTCAATACTAACAGATAGCAATTTTATACTTACAAAGAGGATATTAGCGATAGCAATCACCGCGGACATGAGTTTTAGAACAGTGTTAGCAGCAGAATTTGAAAGAGAATACAAAAACATAGAAATTTTAGGAAATCAAAGAACAGGAATAGGAGGTGTAGCAGCATTGCCTCCGGCGGCTTTGCAAATACCAAGAAATTACTTATGATTTTTGGTGACGAGGGCGACGGAAAAGCAATGTCGACCCTGAATATTTGGTTGTGTCCCTGACGAGACTGAGAGACTTCTTAGTGGAGAGGGTGTTGAAATAACTATTCCTTCTGGTGTACGACCCAAACCGAGGACAACTGCATGCCCGGGAGCTGTATGCGCTGCTACCTGTGATTTTTTCTGATACCAACATAGAAGGGTATTTACATAAGAATTACTATTAGAGTATAGGTTGTGTATTATAGGTTGAAAATGTTATGTGTAATGTATTATGTTGTTATGTTATTAGAATCTCGGGTTTGGAAGGGTTAGTGGCCCCGAATGCTCAAACAATAGTTTTAGGAATGGTCCAAAGTGTGGACTGTCCACTCTTTGATCAATTTCCAAGACTTTAGAACTGAATCGATTTTTATTTTATCGTAAGATCAAAATCTTCCTTTCTGTCTGTTTTTAAATCAATTTTGATATGAAATGCGAGTAGCGTTGCCAGATGTGACAGTTTTGAATATTTTTGTAGATCCTGGTTGATCGTTTAATTACTCATCAAAATTTTAATTGCGCATACAGATAATCAAAACCAAATCATTGAAAAGGATAACTTCGACCTGGATGAATTATAGGAACTTGCAGAGGCCTATGTTAGGCCGGTGATAAATGCAATATATCGTCGGCTGATGGAACGAGACTTCGCTCTGGAGGACCCAGAGGATGTCATGCTGCTGGCCACCTTAACGAATATCTTTGAGCATGACAACCGATTAGATGAGTTGGCAGTTGAACTTTTTGACACGTTAGTACTCAGAACAGAAGAGGTGACGAACGTGCCGGCAATCTCGATATTTGTGCCTTCTAATGTGCAGAGGTCAGACATATTGGATCGACTCGGCGAGCCAGCGTGAGGAGGACCCTTCATCCCCGACTAAGTTTGGGACCATTTGATCAAGCGGTGGAAACGACCTCAGGTACCTCCAGATCTGAGAGAACAACGAGCACAAGCAGGGAGAAGCGACATCCTGATAGAAGTTCCCTTATGTGGTCAAGACCGATATCGTTCCCCTGGCAGTTTTACAATTAAGATCTGATGAAGCTGAACCTTCAGACATGAAACATTCGCCCGGAAGATACATATCGACGGAAAATAAAGCTAGGTTCTAAGACGACTGGCTAACGTCTAAACAGAGCTCTACATGCTTTTCACCGTCTCTACCAAGCCAGTTCTTTTGGTGGTCTTTCTAACATCGGGTCGACAAAACGTTACTGCTTTCGGCTTCGGTCAAAACACTCAAATTAACTAGATTACATGCAGGAATAGTGAGCTCAGGGCTGGGTCTCATATCCCCAGACCACGAGGTCACTCCTAAAAACAGGGCTACTACTATTTATTGAATTATTATTGTTTTTGTTCAGTAGATAAAAATCATCATCTCCATCGAAGATGGATCAACCCTTTCCCCCAACTCCTAGCTTCTCATCCTAGCAAAATGAATTCAGATGTTGATAAAATTCAATTCAGGACATAATAGGGAAGCTAAAAGTTTGTATAAAATGATTTAAGTTTCAGTCCCGAGACCCCTCCGGATTCTTGAATCTGGGGAAATAAGACCCTTACCTTCCTTCCGGAAGGCTGTCTTCCACCTTTCCAATAGTTGCAACTCGGAACGGTCTCAGCTAACCGGACATATTACATCACTCATTCTGCAGTGAGTGATGTAGTTGTTGTTTTCCAATCACAATTTTTGTCGTTATCGCTATGGCAACTAGTGTTGTTGTGTTTATTTCAGTTTCTTCTCTAAAACGGCCGTTTTTGACGTTTCTTAGAATTGTTACGTCATCAATTCGATTTTTTAAAATTTAGGAATTATTCCTTAAAAATACGCTCTTATTCCTTCAAAACCGCCAACTCGGAAGGTTCTCTGCTAAAAACTCGAAATTGCTGCGTCTGCATTTTCTTCCATTCTGGTCGAATGTCACATATTCCCCGGACAGTCTGGTCAATGTCCTCATTGAATCTCGCAATGTTCGTAAAATTGGTACAGTGTCATCGAACAGAATTTACAAAATGCACGAAATTACTTTTATCCGCGTCACATCGACTCACTGCTGATTATAAATGGCATCATACTACATCACTATAGCCTTCAAATTTTTCATTAATTTGCACATTGAGGACATGACCTAAGATAAAAACATCTTTTCTGACTTCCAATGTCAATGCCCTGATTAAAAACTTTTTCTCCTAGATTTTAAAGGATGTTGGTTTGCAGGACAGTCCTGCCAACCAACAAGCTAAAATTATCCTACTATGCTTCTTCCCTTCGGAAATCTTGCTTGTTGTTGTCCTGAATATTAAAACTAAGAAACTCTGTGGTTAGAAACAACTATGAAACAATCTCCCTCTTCGAGAGATTACCCAAGCCTTTCGTATCACCACAAAGTGATCAGTTCTCCTAGTTGATTGAAAACAGTCATGCAGGCTGGAATATTTAAATATATTCTTTACTCAAGCCTTTCTAAATAAATAGTAAGTGTCTCTAAAGACACTAACTAAAATCAAAATACAAATTTATAAATGTAACAAATTCTTTAATGTTCAAAACTCAACCAAATTTTTCAGTTTTCAATTACAACTTGATTGCTTAGTTTCTCACTTGAGTTTTAATTTCTTCTTCTTCGTCACTCCTTTGTTTCTCTTCTTTTCGTCGTTTAGAAGTTCTAAAACTTCTAAATTCTTCTAACTTTCTTTCGTTTTGCCTCTTGTTCTTTCGACCGTTGGTCAATGTTCCATCTCTTCCCCCTGTGACACTGACTCTGCACTTTCAGTTTCTGTGTCTTGCAACACATCGTTAGCTATTCTGACGCTGTTGGAAGCAGTCCTCCAACACTTCTGCTCTTCTACCCTCTGTTTGCAACAAGGTAAGGGATCCACGTTAGATTCTCTGTTTCGGCAGAAGCTGTTGTGGAGACACAACGTCACGTTTCTCTCCAAATCTTCCTTCAACATCTCTTCCTTCTCCTTTCCACTACGGTCACTTGTCCTGGAAATTCTTTTTACAGCGGTGGTCACTGCATTCCGATGAGTCACGAAAGCTCGCTTGAAAGCTCCTGCTCCAATGTCCAGCTGATATCCACTGTACACTCTGCCGTGCTTCGACATCTGCTTTTTGGCATATTCGTACAACCATGCAGTCATGTTAGCTCTGAACCATGGCATCAATTGTCTTCTTGCCCATATCTTTTTCACTTCCATCGGAATGTTTAGAATCTTGCACATTGTCTCAAAAAGATCTAAATTTTTTAGACAATCCAATTTCTGCAACTGTTCTCTCGTCGGTGCCTCCTGTCTATTGTTTTCTCTCACATGAGCCTCCAGCCATCGTATCGCCATCATAACTCCCACTATCACTATCGTTATGGGCCGTGATGAGTCTGGTAAACCCATGGAGAGCAGCTCTCCAGAGTCCCAGATCAACACCAGATTACTACGCTCGGGATACCACCAAGTCTGCAGCAAGCAGTGGAAGGGAAACTCGCCATGTGTCAACATGATGCTCCTCCAATTACGTTTTCCCGAAGCTTCCAGTAATGGTTCCACTTCCATCATCACTCGGCGGACTTCATCATTCGCGTCTACTGTATTGTAATCCGTAACGGTTGATCCTCTATGTTTCTGTCTTTCAAAGTCACTGAAGTTCCCACTCACGTATCCCATGAACTTCCATCCCAGTATCGATTCCAACTCCTCCATTGTTCCCTCTGGAACTGCTGAGAACATTTTACATAGCAACTCGTAAGATTTCTCGGACATTCTCGTTAGTCTCACACACTTTGGCACTGAGAAGGCTTGATCCACGATCGTTCTCGTACTCTTTACATCCACAGCTACGAAATGCATTGGGTATCTGCTCTTGCACATTGGAGCCATAGTCGATCCCACCAAATATCGTGCTCCTGATGGTCTACAATAAGACTCACTATGTCCGATGTTCATTTCCGTCTCGATCGCTTCCCTCCATTTTCCTATGTACTTTTGCTCAGTTTGCAGAATTCCTGGGAACAATTCTACACTGATGGCTGTGACCATCTCATGTTTCTGTTCTAGATTCAATAGTGACTCTAAAGAACCAAACATGCTGTAGAATCCTAGTGCAGTCACTAGATTCACCTCGGTTCCTCCATGGCAATCTGCGATCAGTTCCGTTTCCGTTCTTGCTTTCATCACGACATTCCCAAACAATATCGTCAATTTCTTGTGTTGTCTCTCTAGGGTTTTTACCCAATCCAGACCTCCGCAAACGTGACCTTCCAGCCCACAGACTTCCGCCAGACAGCTACCAGGTTTTTCCCAGTCTTCTGGTCCCCAGCCGGGCAACTCCACTTTGTTTTCCCCGTTGCTCCTAGAGGCTGTTATCATCATATTATATATGATGTTCAGGTCACGCAGGTTACAATCTGCATTCAGCTCCCTCTGCACGTCTTGTGTCGCCCTTAATATCAAGTCAGCAATGGGACTAGGACACCATGATGGTCTCATCAGTTCCCACACTACCATCAAGCTCGTTCTCAGTAGTTGATCTGAGAAGCCCAACCCAAACTCCACTCTTTTGTCGGATTTTGGTACGGAAGGTGCAGTCACCTCTTCTTCCAAGACCAGTCCCAATTTGGTCTGTGGATTATTAGCGCTCTTAATTGTTACAATTTTTGACGTCCAGAATCTTAGCAACACTGCCTGCTCGTAATCGAAGAAGCAATCGCGTATGTCTTCATTCAGGAAAGGGTTGTACGCTATCCCTATGATTCCGGACACGTAGCTGTATGACTTCTTCTTGATCGGTCCACGGTACCCACTGAATTTTGGTAGTGCCCCCATAGATTTTTTAGTGAGTCTCAGCTCCTTGTTTGAAAATCTCCTGATTTCGTCTATCTTTCTCATGGGCTCTAACTCCTCAGGTTCTTTCATATTCACCCTCATCGGCTTGCTTTGATGCATCTCCAGCAGTGCTAGCAAGAGTAAGGCGCTTTTGCTCGTTCATCGCCCTCCCTCAACATCTTGGCACAGGTGTTCAATGCTGGTACTGAAATCTGCTCTATCAGGAATCGAATGAAACAGAGAGCGTGTCTCCGCTTCGCGCACGCTACTGCTGCTCAAACTTGGGTTATCAGATCCCTCAGGTTCGTCATAAGGAAAACTTTTTCTTCTTTTGACCTTTTCCTTTTTTCTGAGTCATATTCCCCGCGAGTTAATCCCATCATGCACCAGGCAAACCTCAGTTGTGATTCTGTTCTTACGTAAGGTACTGCCACGAGAGCGTGTATTCTTGGCGTAGTCCTCATCTCCTCTTCGAAGTACCTTAATACCACTGCTTTCCATGGAAGGCTCACCAACTGCTCCATCGTTTCTGCCTGTATCTCAGACGGTGTCTTCCAGAGCCATCACGTGCCCTCTAGCCGAGTTTCGGTACTCCAACATTTCCATGTATCCATCGGCGGGTTCATCTATCGACACAGCCTCCGATACTGTCAGTCGGTTATACTCCACTGGTACTAGTTGTCCTGCAACACTTCCCTTTCCGTGGTTCATGGGAGATGGTTTAAAGTCTTTCATTGTGCTTTCTCCACATTGGCTAAGTATTTCCATTTCTAAGGTTGCTCCAGTCAGAGTGCGGTCACTCCTTTTGGATTTGTAACCTGTTGACTTTGTCCCTGCCATGAGAATGGGTGGCACCATCGCTACATTGATTAACATTCTGTCCGTGCCAGGTATTTTGACAATCACATTGTCCCAAATCCATGGCTTCTTCAACTCGTTTTCGTTTCGCTGAATTGACAGCTTTCATTGATATCTCTGAATCCTACTGCGTCTTTCCTACTCTCCTCGGCATCACCTTGCTGCCTAACTTCATCTTCATCTCATTGATTTTATCAATCACCAATTTTGATCGCATCGTTCCCCTCCTATTTCTTGACAGATACACCACCTCTCCTTATCATCCTGCGGTGTCATCTTGATGGGAGAGTTCGCCTCACTTTCGTCAGTGGCTGAGTCAATCAACAACTCACTCAATCTCCCTTCACACTCATCAAGTTTGTCAAGGACTTCCCGCATCAATGGTCGGTTGAGACCTATTTTCAAAATGGACTGGGTCCCATAGCTCTGAACCACTGTCCAGACTTCTTCCATGAACGCCACTCTGTCCAATCTGCATCCCGTCCTACTTTCATGGTCTCGATGATGTACTTCCCACTCTTCTTCGGGCAACGTTCCCCAGAAAGGTACTCTGGCTGAGCCCTCTATTCTTCTTCTTCTAGGTGATTCCATGAGGATTCTTTGTTCGTTATTTCTCGAATTGCCAGGAGAGCTGCTCTCCGGCAGATTCCGGTTTCACACTAGTCAGGATCAAGGAGGCCTCAGACGGTTCGGTCCTGCCTCTCATCTTCATAGGCGCTAAGCCTCATCCCGCCCCCATTCCTCGTCAAATTTTCCAGGCTTGGGAGTCGCGGCGTTGCTTATTCGCCTTCTCGTCGCTTGATCCGTATAGGCAAATCGTGTGTGTGTAACACGGCGGCATTTCTCCCCACAAAGTATGGATCCATCGTTCCCACGACATTCCCAATTCTCCTTTCATTGGTTTCAAATGCTCTCAACCTAGGAGTTTGTACCACGGAGACTGCTCCGAGCAATATCCTTCTTATCAGAAGGAATTCGGGGATTTCTTCCGGCAGCTTCTCGTAATCACCCCAATCTTTCGTCTCTTCTCTCACCCTGTGATATGCTGCAGTGAGGCGAGGCACTATGGTTATCTCACCATTCGTTTTATCATAGGGTCTCAGATTCCAAAGCTTCGGAAACACCTCGATGTGTCCTCTTTCTACTTTCCCCATGCGATCAAGGAAGTGATCGTCAAAATTGATGACCGTCATTTCTGGCTCTGATATCTTCGCAAACAACAGATCTTCGCTCATGAGCTCCCGCAACACGTGCTGCTCACACCAGTTCAGCGCACTACCGTCCACTGCTGATATGAGGTTCAGGTGCAGCACCGACCTCCTGTACGCCTCCACCTTGACATCAGGGAACGCAAATGTGACTGCTGGTCCATAGATCACTGTCACAAACTCCGTGGCTCCTCTGATCAACGCTAAGGGATCATTCCTCATGGCCAAGCACAGATCGGTTAGTAGGGGCATGCCCCCAACATGTCGTCTCACATCTTCTTCTCTCTCGATAGTCTCATCTTCTCCCGTTCCAAAGTGATTTTGTTGTAAGAGATATTGGATAAGGGTGTGTCTCAGGTCTCTTATCTTATTCCACGAGTCCGTGGCTTTCTTCATGTCCAATTTTCTCACCCTCTCCTTCATCTGCTCTGGACAACGTGTCAGCTTCATTAATCCTCCGAAGTTTCCGTGAGTAATCGCAATCAACGTTAGAAGTCCATCTAACCGCAGGTTCTGAACTCCTTCGGTGAGCAGTACCGCCGTTCTTTCACGAAACTCTCAGCTCCAAACGTCACAAACAAGGCTAGTAGCTCCACAATCGATACTTCCACTACCTCTTGGAGGATTTCCTTTATCAAGTAATGAGAAACTTTCGGGTAAACTTTCGCCAAGAAGGACGCGGTCCATTCGGCTCCCAACACTTCCAGCATGCTATCTGTCCGTTCAAAGCCTTCTTCCCCCTTCACTTCCTGGGTCGAGAAGGTTTCCAAGGTAATCTGGCACATTCTATTCACAAACTCAGGTGTCTTTTCTTCAGCATTTACCGCTAGGTTCACCTCCTTCAACAAGTAGGCATGGATTGTCTTAATCTCTATGGGGCCTTGCTCAAAAGCATCTGCACCCAATGCCGCTACTCGAGGACTTAGATGTAACCACTGGTTGGCCTTCGGTTTGGTCCTCAAAACCATCGCCTCCAAATGAGCTCTAATCTCCTGTGAATTCTTCCTTCTCGCTTTTTCACCTGCTACTGCCACTGCTCGGAACCATAAGTCGTTCGACATCGCTGTGACCACTCGATTGTCGTCGTCTTTTCCCGGTTTAAGTTTGAGCTGTCGACTGAAGTTGGACAGTTCTAACCCCATCACCTCATCCAACACAAAAATGTGCAGCGCATGGTCCTTGAATCCTCTCATCGCGTTCGAGATATCTGACCACACCGCAGGTAGTTCAGCCCTGAGTGGTCTCAGGTTCTCCATCTCTATCATGCGATTTGGGGCTGATATGATCACCTCATATTTCCCTTCCGAAAGCAAGGTCACGATCGCATACACGAATTTCAATCCATCCGGGAGACATGCATACCCCGGAGACAGCGCGAACACTACTCTCGGTGTCACCTTGGTGAACCACCCCTCCTTCGTCGCATCCACCACTTCACCCATTGACTCCAGGATATCCTTTATCGCTGGCCACACTGCATTCTGCCATTGCAGGATCTCTGAGTCTGCACAGAAAACCTCTACTGTGCAAATGGTCATTGATGCCAGCAAACACGATCGTGACTGGATTCATTTCCGTCTGTCTTTGTACCCCTATTGCCAGAAATACGGCTTGCAGTACGTCCAGGTCGACCGCTGCCAACATTATCACATCCGGCCGAAACAGAGACTTGGAAGTGTACACGAACTCTGAATTCGCTACTATCATAATCTTGGCCTTCCTCATTTCTGCTTTGTCGTACGCGGCAAAGATGGTCTCATCTTCTTTATCGCTTTCAATCCGCCGTACCTTTGGACGTCAGCATCTTGACTCACTTGTTTCGGGTATATGCTATCTTTCATATGACCTGGGGGTGAGCTCAACTGCCTGAACATCTTCACATGTTTTCCGATCGGCGCTCTTGTTACCAGAAATTTTCCAGGTCTCTCTTGTCGATTCCCTTCATCATGATTCAACCTCACGTCCTGCAATGGTCTTGCGTTCACTGGTCCCATTGTGTTGATAGAGGGCAGTCCCTCTAGGTCAGCAAATCTCAAGGCAGTCGTGGAGCTGAAATTTATGCCAGCGGCTATTTACCAGTCTACGCCTGTTATCGAGTACAGTCTACTGACGGATAATCTCGCTCCACTCAGCATCCTCCTGGCATCCTCGATGAAGCTCACCCTCTGGAGATCCAGCATCATTAGTTCGTCCTTGTACACATGCCAGGGAGATGGTATGGGTCTTGACCACATCAACGAGCCTCTGCCCGGGCGTCTCTCCTCTCGAGTGGTGTCTGTCGTCTCCGATCTCGTGTCTGATCTGGACGTGCCAGTTGCCTCTTCCATTGGGTTGACTAGCCCTAGTCTTCTCCTAGGATGAATGGTCCTCCTCACCGGCGCTTCTCCCAATCGATCCTGAACGTCTGTCCTTTGACCTGGTTCGCTGGAGCTCTGTTGTCTGTAGTTCGTGACGGCCGGGACCGTCCCCAAGCGTGTTTCCAGGCTAGGAGGCACAAAGGTGGTAATCACCGTGTCATTCGATGTTCCTTCCTCCTTCAGCACTCCTGTGTCAAAGAGTTCTACTTCTTACTCATCCAACCGCTCTTGGTAGACTCGATTCAACCAAGCCTGTCCTTCTATACTATCGAAGTGGATGCCGTCCGTGGTCAGCCTGGCCTGATCCATAGCTCTCAAGTCATGTTCAATGTCCATGAGGATCATTCTTCCGGCATTCCGACTTGCGAGATTCCTCAAGATATTATTCCACCTGACGACTCCTTCGTTTTGCCTTCTCCCTGCTGCTGTCGAGCTCCTTGTGTTCATTGGCACAGTGCAAACGGTCAGTACCGCGCAGTTGAATTTCTGCCAGAGAGTAGTAAACAAGCACACCATCATTGATTCCCATAGTGCTTCCTGCTCATCCAAACCTCTACAGATATCATTCGTTCCAACCAGGATCATCACATTGGGGATCCTCCCTGGATTCATTAGTTCCACCATCCGATATAACTGGGCTATCGTCGCGCCTCCGAAGGCCATCACCGTGGTGACCCAAGAGGTCCTCAAATTCGATAGTACTCTGACTAAGCTGTCTCCCAGTATCAGATGTGATGTCCCCAGTGGCGGTTGTTGCAGGTTTACTGCCGGGTTCCAAGTCGCTCGATTGAAGCAAGCTCTCGGATCTGTCTCCGGAACAGCGTGAAGTTATATCTCAATTGATTATTCTTTTGTACGTCTATTACACGTGACACTTTCTTCGCTGGCATCTTCTGTATTCTTCTCTCTGGGGCCTTAGAGCTCCCCATTAGTGGCGTCGTGTCGCTTATTCTCCGTCTGATCACGGTCTGGGAGAGTCGTACTCTGCCCGTGTCGTCGATCGTTCCAGAGGGTGCAGTCACCCCGGAACCTGGCGCATTCTTGTTGGCGACCAGTCGTCCAGCTGTCTCTATCAGCTTCCTCGCCGTTTGTTCCACGACGGGGTCACCCAAGGTGTCACTAGGGTCCGGGATTGTCACTCGATCTGTTGTTGTCGGGAGCCGTGTCTCCGTTGTCTGACTAATTTTCAAGGCGTCAAGAGCTCCATCGGGGACTGCCCACGAGGAATTTTCCTTGCAAGTATCACCTTCTCCACGGCCGTTGTCAGCGCCCTCCGTTCCGATTGCTCCCTGTAGTCCTGCCTCAAGCGCTCAATTTCTTCACCCTGCTTTTTGTTGCAGTCTTCGAACAATCTCTTCCACATGTCTCTGTCGTTCTCCGCAACGAGCATGGTCTTAGTCACCTCGTCAAGCTCCCTTTTTATCCTTTCCAGTTCGTCCTTTATCCCATCCAGATCTTGCATGGTTTGGTTCGTCTGAGCCTTTTGTTCTACTTTGGCCCTCTTTGGTGGTACAGCTGCTCTCAGTGGTGAACCAGACGAGGCAGCCTCGCTGTTCATCTCCTGATGCATTCTCGTCAGCCCGGGTTTGGGCTTGGAGGGCATAGGCATTTCACCTGGTTGGTAAGTTCTAGAACTTCCCAATCCAGGCTCATTCGCCAAGTCACTCCCTGAGAGAGCCCCGTTTCTCCACCTCAAAACTCTCATGTTCGAGCGGTCTAGTACTCCCCTTTCTCCATATGCTGCCATCAACAGGACTTCCGTGGGTCTAGATGTTTATCAGGGCGGTCAGCAACATGACTACCTCTGGGTCCTCCAGAGCGAAGTCTCGATCCATTAGCCGACGATAGATCGCATCTATCATCGGTCCTACATATGCCTCTGCCAGGTCCATCAATTCATCCAAGTTGAAATTCTCCATACTATTCTTCAGATTCGATTTGATTTCATTTCAAGGTTTTGACTCAAGTGAGCAATTAAATGATCAATCAGGATCTAGAAAAGAGGTACGACTATCACACTTGTCAGTTTCACTTCTTGTTAAAATTTACTTAAAAACAGTCAGATTTTCATCCTAAAATTTATTAAAATCAATCGGTCTCTGAAATTTTAGAATTCGACCTAAGATTGGACAGTCCAAACTTTGGATCTATTCCTAAGATCGTCATTCAGTTGTTCATGGTCACTAACCCCTTCCTACCCAAGAGCTTAATAACATAACACATAACATAACATACATATCACACATATCACACACGACACACAACTTAGTCTTTAGCTAAACACCCTCTCACCCGTCACTCAGCCTATACTTAAGTAATATTTCTTATGTAAATATACTTGTATATTAGTATCAGAGAATATCACGTGTACAAGCGCGTACAATTCCCGAGGATGCAGTCGTCCTCTGTTTGGATCGTACACTGGAGGCGAGAGCTCCTTCACGTCCATTTCCACGAGGAAGTCCGTCAACCTCGTCAAGGACAAGACTAGGTTCTCAGGGTCCACGTGCTGCTTCTCCGTCGCCCTCGTCGCCAAGAAGCATAGGTATTTTCCCGGTATCTGTGACGCCGCCGGAGGTAGGGCCGCTACGCCCCCTACTCCTGGTTTTTGCTTCCATAGGAACTCTATGTTTTTATATTCTCTCTTAAAATCTGCCGCTAACGCTGTCCTAAAACTCATGTCTGCTGTGATTGCTATCGCACATGTTCTATTTGGGAGTATGAAACTGTCTGTTAGAATTATGTTACTTGAATATTCATTTGGTAAGTTAAAATATGACTCAACTACCCTCCTTATGTCAGGTTTCTCAGGTTCTTCGCCTGTTTCTGCTTCTAATTCTCCTGTTTCTCTTGCTACTCTTAATTTTTTTATTATCAAGTTTTCAGTGTGGGTAAGTCCTACCCCCACTCCCCGGACAAAAATATCCATCGACGTCCCCGTCGATCGCATACCGGGTATCAAATCGAGCTTGGAAGCCGGAATGAGTAATCGCCCTTCCTGGGCAGCCCAGGAAGGATCATCTCATTCCGTCTTCATGTATTTTATGCTTTCACGATCTATAATAATAGTTCTGTCTGATAGAGTTGCGGCAACACTATCGCGTTATACTTGTATAGGACTATGTCTCCTTCTCTTCTTTTGCAAGCCACAATCCCGTCCTTGTTCAAATATAACCTTCCTTCCTTCTGCATGAAGTACTGTCTCAGGATACGATAACTGTCTTCCTCGAGGTCCCCTTTATCCGGAGAACCATTCTCGATCCACCTTTTCAGGTTGCTTGTCATGCGATCATTTCTCTGCGCCCTTAGAAGATCCGAGAGTCTGTATCTTGCCTTCAAGTACGTCTTCATGACCCTCATCTGACTATTCAGCTCATTGGGCTGGTGTGTGTCTTCTTCCATCTTAACGCACCAAATCTTCGCCAGCGGCTGTGTTTCTTGCTTGAACGGCTGAAGATCAATCCTGACTACCTTTTTTTGTGGCAACAGACTTATCGAACGTTTCGATACCGCTATTGTCTCCAAATCATCCGCTGCGTTGTCAAAGACTCTTTCGCTTAGTATAAGGTAGCGATCACTGTCAGGATCCTGGTACACCTCTCTGTCCAGATCCCTTGCACGAGTTTCCACTAGTAGTGTGTGGATCGCTAGTTCGGAGAGTTCTGATCCCGAGCTCGAGTTCCTGTCTGAATAGGTCTTTCGGGAATTGTCATCTGTTGAAGAGGTTGTGATGGAGTCTGCACGCTCCTCCATATCATGTCTGTGCCTTCTTTGCATCCATCTGAACCCCCAGACAAAACCTTGTTCCCCAGGTCCTGTTTCTCATCAGGAAATTTTTCATCTATCGCAGTCTCCCCGGACAAACTTTCTTGTCCCGGGTGTTGATCTTGTACTCGCTGGATCTTCTCATCTTTCGTCTCCCCGGACAAACAATCTTCCAGCTTTTTTTGTCCTAACTTCTCATCTTCTTTATCCTGGTCCACAAAGGTAACGGTTTTCCTTCGCGTACTGCTCCCCTGTTCTTTCCGTCCGTAAGAAGTACTGGTTAAAACCTCGTGTGGTATTGAGGATACTAGTTGCTGAACTATTGTCCTACAATCCCTATCGTTCTCTTCGTGTTGTCGTCTGGACGGCATGATCTTCACCTTCTCCCTGATTGCAAGTGAAGCCACTGCTGCTGTCCACTCGAGGTCATCTCTGGTCACTTCTCTTTCTCACAATCCACCCAGCATCCACATCACTTGCGGTGTGACCTGCACCGTTTTATCCAATAATGAGAGGCTGTTTATGTTCATGCGAGAGAGTTCTTGATTGAGCGGTATGACCAGGTTTGAGCGCAGCAACAGATCCAAGGGGACCGGGTCCTCCTTGGATAGGATCTTTATCTCGGCTGCTTTCTCTACAGGTAACTCAGGATGCCCTGGAATTGGATGTCCAGACTTATCCAACCATCTCTTTAAGGGAAGCGCTTCATAATTTTCTTTGTCCAGAAACGAAAATCCTTCCCTTATTTCTGCCTGATTGGCTTGCTTCTGATCCAATCTTTCATAGAACTCAGTTTTCTTGCTGAGGCTGTCAGCATTCTGGTGTTTATCGAGCATCCTGTGTTCGATTATCCTATGGTAGCCATCCAATCTTCCTATCCATCTACCAATATAACTCTGATCCATCGAGTAGGTCTTCAATCAGGATAACTTAAAGGGAGCGCTCCCCAAGTATGCGCGGTATTTTTCCACAAATGTGACTACTGAAAACATTTCTGCTTTTGGTGCGCCATATTTCATCTCCGTGTAACTCAAGACCTTGCTGCCGTATGCAATGGGACGAAGAACCGTTCTTCCATTCCATTCTTGCTCCTGATGCAATATTCCTGAGATGGCTACTACCGATGCGTCTGTGTCAAGAACATACATGCCCTTTTCTGTAGGCATGCCTAGCACTGGCGCTTCGCACAGTTCCCGCTTTATGTTCTCGAAGGCAACTTGTGCTTCATCGTTTCATTCGAACTTTTTCCCTTTGTTGCGCATCAGCTTCTTCATCGGATACACCTTGTCCGCATATCCTTTTATGAACTCCCGGTAGTAGTTGGCAAACCCTAGGAAGCTCAGGAGCTGTGTGTCCGTTCTGGGAGCCTTCCATGTCAACACTGCTTCTACTGCTTCCGGGTCCGGCCTCACACCATGCCTGTCCACCATTCTTCCCAGGTACTTGATTGAATCCCTAAAGATTTCACATTTCGATGGTTTGCACTTCAAGCCGGCTCTTTTCATGCATCCGAAGACCTCATCGAGCCGATCAATATTTTCTTCCAGGGTTGGTGTCGCTATGATCACGTCGTCCACGTAACACATCACAAGGTTCCCGTACTTCTTTGTCACTCTGGTCAAAGCCTGAGCCATCAGTCTTTGAAAAGTGGCCGTTGCATTGCAAAAGCCGAAAGGCATCCTCTTCCACTGGTACAACCCCAATTCGCACGCGAATCCGGTCTTTTCTCTATGCTTCTTTCGCAAAAGGAAACTGCCAGAATGTAGAACCCAGATCCAGTGTTATGAAAATTTGGCATCGCCAAGTTTCGAGAGGCTCTCGTCTATACGGGGTTTTGAGTAGGCGTCCTTTAGCTGTCCCCTTTCTTTTAAGCCATGACAACTCCACAAACCCAAAGTGACTTTGAGGGCTCTATCCTGTCGTATTCGAGCAGCATTTCTATTTCCGCACGGCACGCTTCCAATTTATGAGGTGTCATGCGCCCTGCGCCCTCCCTGTGGAGAATGGCGCCTTCTTGTAGGTCGATTTCGTGTTCGATGAAATTAAAACAACCAATTTCCGCCTTATGTTTTGAAAATACATCTGCGTTCCGATTTAGGAGGTCCCGCAATTTTTCGAAATCTCCCTCGCCTATTTTCCCTTTTAAATGTTCTGTCAGATTCTAGTTCATATGACGAGGGGCGTTCCGGAAAAATCGAGCAGCTCGATAAGCCGTCGTCCGTTTCGGATTTCATTGAAAACAATTTATGAATAGATTTTAATTCATTAATCCTCTTTAAAATTTTATCTTTATTGGCATGATAAGGACAGTCTCTCGCACTATGTTTCTTCAAGTTTTGTGTCTCCTCATAGTCGGTCCTCATAGGCAAAGCGTAACCATGCTTCTTTCCACGCTGGATTGAAACCGTGGTGTCGAGTGTGTTCTATAACACACTGACACACAGTCCGTTTCGCGTTACCGAGAAGCTCTGGCCTAAAATCACCGAATTCTGACTATTTGGATTCGGTATTAAACAAACTTGTTTACTATCGCTTAACGAATTTAAATTTCTCATTCTAAAAATTGCCACCACAGCCTGTCCTGGCTGTAGTTTCACTTTTCTATCTAAAAAAATTGGTACCTTGTTTGCGTCTGTTATTATCATTTTAATCGGTTTCTTAACATACTTCCGGTCCGGGTTTCTAATCCGTATCAGACCGTTGTTCAAGTCAATCATCACATCAAAATTCCTGACGAAATCTCTGCCCAAGATGAATTGGTCGGCGTCGTCCAAATTTTCTACCACCAGGAAGCTCATCCAAAGATCCCGTCCTCCCATGTAGAGAACCGTTATTGGTGTCCTTCCAGCTACGTAAATTGCTCCCTGATTGGCGGCGGCCAGTCGGAGATCCGTTGGAATCAGATCTTCCCTCGTGAAGCCCATTCTTTCCCAAGTTTTTATTGGCATCACACTCACTACCGCTCTTGTGTCCAGAAACCCTGTGCCTCCGATTTTCTTTCCGTTGATGTCGAGCAGATGTGCGGTCACATCTGCTTCGTATCCAATATGTACTGCATCTTGTTCCATCATCGCGTCATGGCCTATCCTGCGGACTTTGAGTTCCTCCTCACCCAAATAGATCTGCCCTATCTGGTCACTGTCTGTTGTTACATAAGTCCTGTTACATACTGATTCCATCCACGTTCAGCATCACTTGATACGGCCCATAGACCTCCAGGTAGCGTCCATGAAGTTTCTTTATGCGAGGGCCACCCGTTGTTAGTAGTGCTCGCACAGCTCTCGACTCAGTGCGTGGCTCCACCTGCCTCAGATAATCTGCATATGTGTCCAAATGCATCAAAGTGAACTCGGATGGTTTACTCAGATTTCTGATTACCTGATGTCCAGCCACTGAAATTATCGACTGTATCTTGCTTCCTTGTGGCACCATACCGAACCTCTGACCGGAGATCACATTAAGTTTTATGCTCAAACTGCTTGGTGCTTTAGTCTCCTCGACCTCCGTTGCTTCGAAGGTATTCAGTTGCTCCTGTAGTTTCTCATTCTCCAGTTCGAGTTTCACTTTTTGTTCTATCTCTTTCGTCACCAGTCCTGCTGCACTCTATTTAGAGCATCCCTCGCGGCTGCCCTATAATCAATCTTGAAGTCATCGGCCGCAGTCACTGGTTCCGGTTCACGTGTCTCTTCAGTTACCGCTTGCATTTTCTTCGTCGCCAGCTCTTGCGGTTTGTCTTTCCTGCGCGCCTGCGCTTCACTCAATCCTCATGGTCAACTTCTTTAGCATCTTCGTCCTCGAGGCTAAAGCCTATTGCCTTCATGCCTTGTTTGTAAGTTGGGCATGCTGACACATGATGGTCCGTTGAACTGCAATTGGCACAAGAGCGTCTCTTGTCCATATCATCCCTCGGTTTATACCAATTGTTCCCTTGGTTTGCTGGTCCGTTTTTAAAATTGCCATAATTGTTCTCATAGTATCCAGATCTCGAAGGAGGTTTCAACAAAAGATATTCTTTTGACTTGAGCCTCAACTCCTCTGGTGTTGGCGCATTGGTTGATAGTGGTGTGTAATGCGTTGCTAGCATTGTTCGAAGTTCATCATTCTTCAAACCATCGATGAATTTTGAGGCTACTGCCAGGTTCATCCTTCGGTTCGACTCATCCGGTTGGCTGCGTCTTCTCAGCATTTCCAAGTCATCTAGAAACTTGTCTATCGTTTCATCTTCTCGTTGCCCCCGTTTCTCGAAGCGCATCATTGCTTGGTGCCCCTGCACCCCTGATCCAAAACGGTTTAACAAGATCGCGAAGATTTTTTCGGCTGTATCACGCTGATATTGCTTCTTGGCCATGACACAGTTCAGGGCTGTCCCTTCCAAGTAACTGGTGAGCGCACTGCATTCTTGTCTTTCCGACAAGTCCTCTTCCTCGAAATGCAGTTTCATTACCTCTATCCAGGTATCAATACAGCCATCAAATTCGTCTTTGTAGCATCTTGGTGTCTTGAAGATTCTTCTGGACTTCTCACTGCGTTCATTGGTTTTGGATAACCTTGTAAGGAATGTCTCTAAAGACCTGTTTAGGGGTTCAAAGGATGTGCCATTGCCGTGGCATCTCTCGAGTGCCCCGCCTGAGTGTCATCACACCTTGTAAATGGCTCTGTATTCGGTGCATCCCTGCAATCCGAATCGCCGTGAGTGTTTCCCCCTAGGCCCACATGACTCCTCTCTGGGCTCGCATGTCTCCTGTTGCCGGAATCACCTCTCCCAGTCGCATGTGTGCTCTGCGTCGGTCTTTCGTTAGAGGTCTGTCTGTTCCCCGTTGAACTTGCTCTACTGTTTGGGCCCCATGTTCTATTATCCCTTGTGGCATAGCCTGATGAACTGTCCATACCTCTAGTGGATCCATATGTCCTCCTCCTTTGATGGACATTGAAGTTCACCTTCGGCTCCCTGCTGGGACCTCCCGAGTTCGGTTCCCCTTCTTTTGGTCCACTCTTGCTGCCTAGTAGCCCGTCCAACCTATCCATGATAGCCTGAGTTCGCCTCTCCATCATCGCGTCTATCTTTGTGTCAAGAGTCCCAAGAGACTGCTCTTGCTGAATTCTTAACTTCTCCATGTCGTCTCTTAAGCGTAATTCTTTCTGTTCCGCTTCTCTTGTCATTCGCGACAAGTTCTTCGCTATGTGCTCGTCCGTTCTTTCTTTCAAGCGTTTTTCGCTCCTACCAACTTCTTGTTTATTGTGTTTTTTTTCTTCCCGTAGACTTTATATCTCAATGTGAACTGCTCTTTCTAGTTCACTCATTCTTAAGGACATCTGTTCGTTTTGTTCTCCTATACTGCCCACTATGTTGTTCAAGGCTTCTTCTAATGCTGCCCCGTTATCCACGAGTGGCGTCACTAGTGGCGGTGTCACACTGTCGGTCCCAGGTAGCTTCGTGCTGGTCGAGATTCGGGCTTTTACTCTCTGTCTCGACGTCTTTTCATTATCCACTTCAGGATCCGCCAACGCGTTGCCTAGCCCTTTGTTTCTACTCTCCCCAGTTTGCGGCTCTGAATTTGTCATAACCGCAAAGTCTCTCGACGGGCCTGGTGTGTTTGCGTCTTTGCTTATCGTTCTCACCACACCAAATTTGTCCATGGTTCCAGCCTTTCTTTCGACGTATGCCTCATTCTCCTGGGTCGAACTATTAAGGCTGACTTGAGATCCAAAATCCAATTGCTCGTCTTCGTCCTCTTCTTCCTCCTGGGATTCACCTTCATTTCCTGTGCCCACTCCCATGGTGAATGGAAAGATGTTTCCTAAGGTGTTCCTCATTCTTTCTAAGAACGATGAAGACGTTGTTTGTTTCTCAGTCCCGCCTGCCATCATGGTGTTGTCTGTTGAAGATCTTCTAGTTTCCACTATTTCAGTTGAGATGTCGGACAGTTCCGACATCTCCTCTCGGTCCAATTTCCCGGTGGAAGTGGCAAAATCATGGCCTTGTTCTACCGGAGTAGATTCACTCGCCAGCCTTCTGCCTCTCCCCTCCGGTCCATGTACTTCCTAGTTCTCATTCATGGCCTGGTCCGTATGGACCTCCACTTCTAACATAGCTTTTCGTTCTTCTGAGGACTTCTGACTCCTAGTTTCAACCATTCTGCCTGAAACCGTCTTCCCTTTGTCGGTCCGGGCTCGTTTGATCCGATCCACAAAAGGGTCGGTCATTGTTTTTCTTTGCTTTTTAGGTATGAATTTCCTAGATCCTAGAACTATTACCTCGTTTAGGTATCCTTGACTTGTCTAGACTCATTCTCAATTTGTCACTTCTTAATGCCTATACACTCAGTTCGATTGCTAGTGACCTTATAGTTTGACTATCAATAAAAATGACACCACACAATAAATTTCACAAGGTTCTATTAAATAATGACCACAAATCCCTGTATGTTATCAGAGTACAGCTTGTATATAGGTTATTCACACTAACCGATTATTGGTCGTAAGATTTGAGAACTAGCACAATATGATGTTATCAGTCAATTTAAAAGATAGTGTACTCACTACCCAATCAAGCACAAATTATGTTGATTTAAAATCAAAAAAAAAATTACAGAATAAGAATACCTCTATGAAAAACGTATGTGTATTGTACTTTTAGTCAGTCGCAGTACAATAGTCGAACTTGTATTCTAAAGAAAAAGCTTTCCCTGCTTGGTGCTGCACCAAAGAGACAAAACTTTGAAGGCAGTAATTTTCTCAAGTGGGCGTCTATCGCACCAACCGAGTACTGTGTTACCTATCTGCCTTCGGACTGCCCGAGCTAGACCTAATAAAATCCTCAGGGCAGTCACTTTTCACAAAAAAGCATTGGGTTTCAATCCACACCAATGAATTACGCTCTTTTTAGTTTAGACTTAGTGTCGCGAATATCCGAGTTCGGACCTGTTTTGTTTTGGTCTGGTCTTTATTAAAAGGCAAGTTACCAGTCACTGATTCCTAGCCTGTCTGCTAATAACCTAATACCTCTCACTATAGTCTTCCTTCTGTTTACCTAAGTCCTTTAATAAAATAATACCCCTCCGGATTGGCAAAAATAGGACCCTTCTGGATTGGCAAAATATGGACCCCTCCGGATTGGGACCCCTCTGAGTTAACAATTATAAGACCCCTCCGGATTGGGACCCTTCCGGTTTTGTGAAAACAAGACCCCTCCGGATTGGGACCCCTCCGAATTTGAAAAAACTTGGACCCCTCCGGATTGGGAGCCCTCTGATTTTGTAAAAGTAGCTTTTCGGATATTTCCTTTATTTTCAACCTATATCCCTCCGAATACGTTCTCCGATGCTATTATGCTTTTTTAAATTAACTAGGAAGGGTATGTGATCCTTTCCTAGACCCTTCCGGGTTGAAGTTAAGCCTCTTATTTGAGAATTCACGCTAACGGTGAAGGGTCTTACCGCTAGCCTAACTTCGGCTCGATTAAGGTTTTCTTGTTCCTTTAGCCTTCCCTTTTTGTCTAGAACAGCCTAAATATACATTATTCAACCGCTATTACCTTTTGGTAGGGGTGTAATGGCTTTCCTAAAAAAATTTATAAAACGTGAAAGGTTCTACCCTTCCAAATTGGTGAGTTTGCTAAAAACAATCTCAAAAAATTTTTCACGCTTACTTTTTCGAAAAACTTTTGTCTTTATCAATAAGCTCAGCTAATTTCTGATCTATTGGTACCAAGATCAACTGGATCTGTCAAGTAGTTCCAAAGTTATTAACCAAAACGTCTTTTTTCTAAAGTCAAGAAATTTCTCTCTTATAGGTTCCGCCTAATTTTTTCCGCAATTCTGTTCTTTTCGACCTAAAAATTATTGATCCGAGCTCAGAAGGCCTATACTCTTCTAGTACAAGGCAAAAGACCGGATCTAAAACGCTTTAGTTGAAAAAATTTGCGAGAAACTATGCTAAGGCGAGAAACTATGCGAGAAACTATGCGAGAAACTATGCGAGAAAAGGCTTTCGGGAAGCGGGTTTAAAACTTGTGATTCACTTGTGAAAGTTGTCCGAAAAACTATTTTTACTGTCCTAACTCAAAAACCTCAAAAAATTTCTGAATTTATAATGTTCCGTTTTCTCAAAAATCACGAAAATTCGGTTTTTGGTTCCAAAATAGTTCCAACCATTTCCGAACTAAACTTAACCGATTCTATCTATTGTAGTAGTGCAGTTACGATGTAACACACTAATTTAGCGATTTTT
Organism: Symsagittifera roscoffensis; assembly: GCF_963678635.1. NCBI lineage: Eukaryota > Metazoa > Xenacoelomorpha > Acoela > Convolutidae > Symsagittifera > Symsagittifera roscoffensis. Next base: position 14,674,889 of record NC_087065.1, on the reverse strand, counting down.
TCCGTTTTAAAAAAAAATCGATATCTCAAAAATCGCGATTTGTGGGGGGATCAAAATAACGCTAAAGGCGATAAAAGAAAAACGATAAAGGAGTATTATTATAGGCTATATAAGTAATAATATTAGTAATACTATACCGCTCCGGGTTTGTTTAATATCCGAATTAAGGTGCTTAACTCGGATATTCGCAGTTCGGTGAAGGGTCACTACAGTGCAGCACTGTCGAGCCCCCCACAGATTACTATCTTAATTTTTGTGCCAAAAGGGATACAAAACTTGTTAATGATACCCAACAGTCGATTGTTGTTGTCGTTGAGCCCCTTCTTGTTGCTCCTTGTACTGCTTGCCGGATCAGTCTTCTCCCAAGACCCCTCCCGATTGAGCGCAAATCAGCTGACCCTTCCGGATTGAGCGCAATTTATCATTAACGTGCTTAAATGCTCAAATAACCCTACAGTAAAAGCCTCACAAACGGTCCACAAAATTTATCGTAACAATCCTGACTGATATAAATGCCTGTAACAACAATATATCTATCAACAACAAACGGGGGGGGTCGGATCACATCTTGTCTGGGGGGATGATTTCTACTGATTTTTTAATTTTTTCTTACTGTTTTTGGTTTTTCGGTTATTTTTTATGTTTTTTTGTTTTTCTTGGGTACTATACTACATTTTGTTTGGTTTTATATATATATATCTTTAAGTGTTTTTGGTCACGGACCTCTCAGGGAACGAGGGGATGGCCGATCCCCCCACCCTTCCTGGTTCGTGAGTTTTCGGTCCTAACTAGGTTAAAAAGCTATTCACGATAATCCGGAAGGCTTCCGCGTTCCGAACTACCCTTCCGCCCCGGCGATTTAGGCCTATTAAGGGCGTTAATGTGAGCATCCGCTCGGCGCGGAGTGCTCGTTAACGGTTCTGCCGGTCATGATGTTAAAAAAGAATGGCACCCAGGAGCGCCATAAAAACATCTATGTAACATTCGCCCGGAAGATACATATCGACGGAAATTAAAGCTAGGTTCTAAGACGACTGGCTAACGTCTAAACAGAGCTCTACATGCTTTTCACCGTCTCTACCAAGCCAGTTCTTTTGGTGGTCTTTCTAACATCGGGTCGACAAAACGTTACTGCTTTCGGCTTCGGTCAAAACACTCAAATTAACTAGATTACATGCAGGAATAGTGAGCTCAGGGCTGGGTCTCATATCCCCAGACCACGAGGTCACTCCTAAAAACAGGGCTACTACTATTTATTGAATTATTATTGTTTTTGTTCAGTAGATAAAAATCATCATCTCCATCGAAGATGGATCAACCCTTTCCCCCAACTCCTAGCTTCTCATCCTAGCAAAATGAATTCAGATGTTGATTAAATTCAATTCAGGACATAATAGGGAAGCTAAAAGTTTGTATAAAATGATTTAAGTTCCAGTCCCGAGACCCCTCCGGATTCTTGAATCTGGGGAAATAAGACCTTTACCTTCCTTCTGGAAGGCTGTCTTCCACCCTTCACCGTTGTTCGCAACGGCCTTGCAACTATTGTAGCGATACAATAGTTGCAACTCGGAACGGTCTCTGCTAACCGGACATAATATATCACTCATTCTGCAGTGAGTGATGCAGTTGTTGTTTTCCAATCACAATTTTCGTCGTTATTGCTATCGCAACTAATGTTGTTGTGTTTATTTCAGTTTCTTCTCTAAAATGGCCGTTTTTGACGTTTCTTAGAATTGTTACGTCATCAATTCGACTTTTTAAAATTTAGGAATTTCCGAATCCTTCAGCCTTCATAATTTGTCTAATCGTTCGAATAACGCTCTTATTCCTTCAAAACCGCCAATGCTAAAAACTCGAAATTGCTGCGTCTGCATTTTCGTCTATTCTGGTCGAATGTCACAAAAGTAAGATTTGCAGCCGATGCGATGAGAATGCTGAGTGGCTCGAAGCGATCAGTAAATCGACTATACTCGATCGTGGGAGTGGACTGGTTGATAGCAGCCGGAATCAACTTCAGCTCTACGACCGCCTTACGGTTTGCTGACCTTGAAGGACTGCCCTTAAATAACACCTTGGGTCCCGGTGACTTTGTCGACCCGATGTTGATGGACCACACAGAACTGGCTTTGGTAGAGACGGTTAAAAGCATGTGAAGCTGTCTTCAGACGCTAGACAGTCGTTTCAGACCCTAGCTTGTTTTCAGTCGGTATGTACTTCTGGGCTAATGTAACAGTATTTTAATCTAATTAAGAATTAGAGGTCAACTGTGATTGGCTAATTTTTCAACATGATAGTTTAGTACCAAATTTTATGTAAAATTTTTAAAACTTTTTGTAAGTTGATGTTTTATTGTCATTTAGATTAGTTTATTGTAAAAATCCTGACGATGCTCTTAGTTTTTTTTTTAATGAAAAAACTAAATTACAAAAGAGGCCCTTCCGTTTAGTTACGGTAGGTGCACAAGCTTGATAGGGCCATACCAGCGATATAAAAAAGCATATATACTAGCAATGAAGTCATAAATCAGCATTAAATGCATCGTCATAATGTTAATTTATCTTAGCCGTCCTTCCTCTACAATAGCGCTTATGGAGTTGTCGATAAATTGAACTTTGCGTAGCTATCTGCACACAAAGTATAGAGCTCCTCAGGAGCGCGAAGCTTATTTTAGTTCTTATGTAGTTTATAGATTCTGGATAGCTTTCGTGTCTTTTTTCACTTAGTTTTTCGGCCAATCGCTGCATCGTCCGCGTGGCTGTTGGAGCTGCGCCACCGGTGCATCCAAAAATTAGCGGCAGAAGCTACTCTGCTCTACCTTTAAAATTTTTTGCTGATATTTGGAGTTCTTCAGCGTTTCGTGGTATTTATATGCATCCTTATGCAGTTTTCGCAATGTTTTAGCATTGGGGGTTGAAAATTTTCACATCAAAGAAAGCGCGGCTGAATCGTGAACCCCGGAGTCCGTTTGCCTTAATGTCAAGTCGTGCCTAATCTTCAGTTGTAGTTGAATTGTTGACATAATATAACGGTTTCGATGTGACATTCGATCAGAATGGATCAAAATGCAGATTCAGCATATTCGAATTTTTAGCAGTGAACCTTCCGAATTGGCAATTTTGAAGGAAAAAAAGCGTTATTGGAACGATTGGCCAAACGGTGAGGGCTAGAATATTCTGGTATTTTGAAATTTTAAAATTTCGAAGTATGACGTCATATTTCTGAGAAACGTCAGAAACGGCCATTTTGGAAGAAAGTCGAAGAAAAACACAACAACAGTAGTTGCGCTGACGATAACAACGGAAATTGTGATTGAGAAACAACAACAGATTGCAGGAATAGCAGAGACCGTTCCGAGTTGCAAGTATTGTGTAGCTACAATAGTTGCAAGGCCGTTGCGAATAACGGTGAAGGGTGGAAAACCTGCCTTCCGGAGGGAAGATAAGAGCCTTATTTCCCCGGATTCAAGAATCCGGAGGGGTGCCGGGACTGAAACTTTTATCGACTTATATAAACTTTTAGCATCCCTGTCATGTCCTGATTTGAATTTAATTAACATCTGAATTCATTCTATTAAGATGAGAAGCTAGGAGTTGGGGAAAAGGGTTGATCCATCTTCGATGGAGATGATGATTTTTATCTACTGAACAAAAACAATAATATTTCAATAAGTAGTAGTAGCCCTGATTTTAGGAGTTACCTCGTGGTCTGGGGATACTGAGACCCAGCCATGAACTCACTATTTCTGCATGTAATTAAGTTAATTTGAGTGTTTTGACCGAAGCCGAAAGCAGTAACGTTTCTGTCGACCCGATGTTTGAAAGACCACCGAAACTACTGGCTTGGTAGAGACGGTGAAAAGCATGTAAAGCTCTGTTTAGACGTTGGCCAGTCGTCTTAGGACTTAGTTTTATTTTCCGTCGATATGTATCTTCCGGGCGAATGTTACATAGATGTTTTTATGGCGCTCCTGGGTGTTATTCTTTTAACATCATGACCGGCAGAACCGTTAACGAGCACTCCGCGCCGAGCGGATGCTCACATTAACGCCCTTAATAGGCCTAAGCCGCCGGGGCGGAAGAGTAGTTCGGAACGCGGAAGCCTTCCGGATTAACGTGAATAGCTTTTTAACCTAGTTAAGACCGAAAATTCACGAATCAGGAAGGGTGGGGGGATCGGCCATTCCCTCGTTCCCTGAGAGGTTTGTGGCCAAAAACACTAAAAGATATATATAAAACCAAACAAAAAGTAGTATAGTACCCAAGAAAAACAAAAAACAAAAAAAAAATCACCGAAAAAACCAAAAACAGTAAAAAAAAAAGGTAAAAAATCAGTAGAAATCATCCCCCCAGACAAGATGTGATCCGACCCTCCCGTTTGTTGTTGATGGATATATTGTTGTTACAGGCATTTATATCAGTCAGGATTGTTACGATCAATTTTGTAGCCCGTTTGTGAGGCTTGTACTGTAGGGTTATTTGAGCATTTAAGCACGTTAATGATAAATTGCGCTCAATCCGGAAGGGTCAGCTGATTTGCGCTCAATTCGGAAGGGTCTTGGTAGAAGACTGATCCAGCAAGCAGTAGAAGGAGCAACAAGAAGGGGCTCAACGACAACAACAATCGACTGTTGGGAATCGTTAACAAGTTTTGTATCCCTTTTGGTACAAGAATTAAGATAGTAATCTGTGGGGGGATCGACAGTGCGGCACTGTAGTGACCCTTCACCGAACTGCGAATATCCGAGTTAAGCACCTTAATTCGGATATTGAACAAACCCGGAGGGGTATAGTGTTACATATATAGCCTATATTAATACTCCTATATCGTTTTTCAGTGAAAAACACAGAAAGCAGACCGGTTTTTAGGGTCAAAATAGCGATATTTTGATCCCCCCACAAGTCGCGATTTTTGAGATATCGATATTTTTTTGAAACGAAAAAAAGCGCTAAAGTGTGTTGTATCGTAACTGCACTACCATAATAGATAGAACGGGTTAAGTTTAGTTCGGAAGTGGTTGGAACTATTTTGGAACCAAAAACCGAATTTTCGTGATTTTTGAGAAAACGAAACACTATAAATTCAGAAATTTTTTTGAAATTTTTGAGTTAGAACAATAAAAATAATTGTTCAGACAACGTACACTAGTGAATCTACAAGTTTTAAAACACGCTTCCTGAAAGCCTTCCGGGTTGCAGAGAAATCGAACTTAGCGTGTTTGATTTGGTGGATTCATCAATCCGGAGGGGTCCAGGCAGCATAGTTTTTCGCAAATTTTTTCAACTAAAGCGTTTTAGATCAGGTTTTTTTGCATTGAACTAGAAGAGTGTAGGCCTTCTGAGCTCGGATCAATAATTTTTAGGTGGAAAAGAAGAGAATTGCGGAAAAAGTTAGGCGGAACCTATAAGAGACAAATTTCTTGACTTTAGAAAAAAGACGTTTTGGTTAATAACTTTGAAACTACTGGGCATATCCAGTTGATCTTGGTACCAATAGATCGGAAATTAGCTGAACTTACTGATAGGGATTTTTTTTTTAGAAAAGCCCTTACACCCCTACCAAAAGGTAATAGCGGTTGAATAAAGTAAAGGGAAGGCTAAAGGCACAAGAAAACCTTAATCGAGCCAAAGTTAGGCTAGCGATAAGACCCTTCACCGTTAGCGTCAATTCTCAAATAAGAGGCTTAACTTCAATCCGGAAGGGTCTAGGAAAGGATCACATACCCTTCCTAGTTAATTTAAAAAGCATAATAGCATCGGAGAACGTATTCGGAGGTGTATAGGTTGAAAGAAGGAAATCTCCGAAAAGCTACTATTACAAACCAGAGGGCTTCCAATCTGGAGGGGTCTTATATTTGCTAATTCGGAGGGGTCCCAATCCGGAGGGGTCTTATATTTGCTAATTCGGAGGGGTCCCAATCCGGAGGGATCTTATATCTACTAATTCGGAGGGGTCCCAATCCGGAGGGGTCTTATATCTACTAACTCAGAGGGGTCCCAATCCGGAGGGGTCTAAATTTTGTTAGTCCGCAAGGGTCCTATTTTTTCCAATCCGGAGGGTCATCATTTTATTAAAGGACTTAGATAAACGGAAGAAAGACTAAAGTGAGAGGTATTAGGTTATTAGCAGACAGGCTAGGAATCAGTGACTGCAATGGTAACTTGCCTTTCAATAAAAACCAGACCAAAACAAAACAGGTCAGAACTCGGATATTCGCGACACTAAGTCCAAACTAAAAAGAGCGTAATTCATTGGTGTGGATTGAAACCCAATACGTTTTTGTGAAAAGTGACTGCTCTGAGGATTGTAGTAGGTCTAGCTCGGGCAGTCCGAAGGCAGATAGGTAACACAGTACTCGGTGGGTGCAATAGACGCCCACTTGAGAATATTACTGCCTTCAAAGTTTTGTCTGTTTGGTGCAGCACCGAGCAGGGAAAGCTTTTTCTTTAAAAGACGAGTTCGACTATTGTACTGCGACCGACTAAAAGTACAATACACATACGTTTTTTTATATAGAGGTATTCATAATCTGTCATTATATATTTTTTTTGTTTTTGATTTTAAATCAACATAAACTGTGCTTGATTGGGTAGTGAGTACACTATCTCTTAAATTGACTGATAACATCATACTGTGCTAGTTCTCAAACCTTACGAACGATAATCGGTTAGAGTGAATAAATTATATACAAACTGTAGTCTGGTAACATACAGGGATTCGTGGTCACTATTTAATAGAATCTTGTGGAACGTATTGTGTTGTGTCATTATTATTTGTAGTCAAACTATAAGGTCACTAGCAATCGAATTAAGTGCATAGGCATTAAGAAGTGACAAATTGAGAATGAGTCTAGACAAGTCAAGGATACCTAAACGAGGTAATAGCTCTAGGAAATCCATACCTAAAAAGCAAAGAAAAACGATGACCGATCCTTTTGTGGATTGGATCAAACGAGCCCGGACCGACAAAGGGGAGACGGTTTCAGGCAGAATGGTTGAAACGAGAAGTCAGAAGACCTCACAAGAGAGAAAAGAAATGTTGGTAGTGGATGTCAATACAGACCAGTCATGAATGACAACCAGGAAGTACATGGACTGGAAGGGAGAGGCAGAAGGCTGGCGAGTGAATCTACTCCGGTAGAACAAGGCCATGATTTTGCCACTTCCACTAGGACATTGGATCGAGAGGAGATGTCGGAACTGTCCGACATCTCAACTGAAGTAGCGGCAACTAGAAGATCTCCAACAGACAACACCATGATGGCAGGCGGGACTTAGAAACAAACAACGTCTTCATCGTTCTTAGAAAGAATGAGGAACACCTTAGGAAACATCTTTCCATTCACCATGGGAGTGGGCACAGGAAATGAAGGTGAATCCCAGGAGGAAGAAGAGGACGAAGACGAGCAATTGGATTTTGGATCTCAAGTCAGCCTCAATAGTTCGACCCAGGAGAATGAGGCATACATCGGGAGAGACTGGAACCATGGACAAATTTGGTTGGTGAGAACGATAAGCAAAGAGGTAAACACACCGGCCCAGTCGAGAGACTTCGCGATTATGACAAATTCAGAGCCGCGAACTGGCGAGAGTAGAAACAGAGGGCTAGGCAACGCATTGGCGGATCCCGAGGTGGATAATGAAAAGTCGTCGAGGCAGAGAGTCAAGGACCGAATCTCGACCAGCACGAAGCTACCTGGGACCGACAGGGTTACACCGCCACTAGTGACGCCACTCGTGAATAACGGGGCAGCACTAGAAGAAGCCTTGAACAACATAGTGGACAGTTTAGGAGAACAAAATGAACAGATGTCAATAAGAATGAGTGAACTAGAAAGAGCAGTTCACATTGAAAGAGAAAGTCTGCGGGAAGAAATAAACCGCAATAGACAAGAAGTTGGTAGGAGCGAAAAACGCTTGAAAGAAAGAACGGACGAGCATATAGCGAAGAACTTGTCGCGAATGACAAGAGAAGCGGAACAGAGAGAGTTACTCTTAAGAGACGACATGGAGAAGTTAAGAATTCAGCAAGAGCAGACTCTTGGGACTCTTGACACAAAGATAGACGCGATGATGGAGAGGCGAACGCAGGCTATCATGGATAGGTTGGACGGGCTACTAAGCAGCAAGGGTGGACCAAAAGAAGGGGAACCGAATTCGGGAGGTCCCAGCAGGGAGCCGAAGGTGAACTTCAATGATCATCAAAAGAAGAGGACGTATGGATCCACTAGAGGCAAGGGCAGTTCATCATTCATCAGGCTATGCCACAAGGGATAATAGAACATGGGGCCCGAACAGTAGAGCAAGTTCAACGGGGAACAGACATACCTCTAATGAACGACCAACGCAAGGCACACATGCGACTGGGAGAAGTGATTCCGGTAACAGAGGGCATGCAAGCCCGGGGAGGAGTCATGTGGGCCAAGCGGGAAACACTCACGGCTATTCAGATTGCAGGGATGCACCGCATACAGAGCCTTTGACAAGGTGTGAGGACATTCAGGCGGGACACTCAAGGGATGCTACGGCAATGGCCACAGCCTTTGAACCCCTAAACAGGTCTTTGGAGACATTCCTTACAAGGTCATCCAGAAACAATGAACGCAGTGAGAAGTCCAGAAGAGTTTTTAAGAAACCAAGATGCTATAAAGATGAATCTGATGGCTGTATTGATACCTGGATAGAGGTGATGAAGCTGCATTTCGAGGAAGAGGACTTGTCGGAGAGACAAGAATGCAGTGCGCTCACCAGTAACTTGGAAGGGACAGCCCTGAACTGTGTCATGGCCAAGAAGCAATATCAGCGTGACACAGCTGAGAAAATCTTCGAAATCTTGTTAAACCGTTTCGGATCAGGGGTGCAGAGGCACCAAGCGATGATGCGCTTCGAGAAACGGAGGCAACGAGAAGGTGAAACGATAGACAAGTTTCTCGATGACTTGGAAATGCTGAGAAGACGCAACCAACCGGATGAGTCAAACCGAAGGATGAACCTGGCAGTAGCCTCAAAATTCATAGATGGTGTGAAGAATGATGAACTTCGGGCAATAATGGCAACGCATTACACACCACTATCAACCAATGCGCCAACACCAGAGGAGATGAGGCTCAAGTCAAAAGAATATCTTTTGTTGAAACCTCCTTCGAGATCTGGATACTATGAGAACAATTATGGCAATTTTAAAAACGGACCAGCAAACCAAGGGAGCAATTGGTATAAACCGAGGGATGATATGGACAAGAGACGCTCTTGTGCCAATTGCAGTTCAACGGACCATCATGTGTCGGCATCCCCAACTTACAAACAAGGCATGAAAGCAATAGGCTTTAGCCTCGAGGACGAAGATGCGTCAGAATTGGACCATGAGGATTTCATGAGAGGAGTAATTGCGAAATTCGGCCCGAGGTGTTTTTTTTGCAACTTGGAAGGTCATTTTAAATCAGTGGCAGACATCAAGCATCCAAGGCATGAAGAAGCTTTGTCAGGAGTGAAAGCCAGCAAGGCTCGCCTGTTGAGTGAAGCGGAGGCACGCAGAAAAGATAAACCTCAAGAGCTGGCGGCAAAGAAAATGCAAGCGGTAACAGAAGAGACACGTGAACCGGAACCAGCAACTGCGGCCGATGACTTCAATATTGATTATAGGGCAGCCGCGAGGGATGCTCTAAATAGATTGCAGCAGGAACTGGTGACAAAAAAGATCGAACAAAAAGTGAAACTCGAACTGGAGAATGAGAAACTACAGGAGCAACTCAATACCTTCGAAGAAACTAAAGCAGCTTGAGCATGAAACTTAATGTGATCTCCGGTCAGAGGTTCGGCATGGTGCCACAAGGAAGCAAGATACAATCGATAATCTCAGTGGCTGGACATCGGGTAATCAGAAATCTAAGTGAACCATCCGAGTTCACTTTGATGCATTTGGACACATATGCAGATTATCTGAGGCAGGTGGAGCCACGCACCGAGTCGAGAGCTGTTCGAGCACTACTAACAACGGGTGGCCCTCGCATGAAGAAACTTCATGGACGCTACCTAGAGGTCTATGGGCCGTATCAGGTGATGCTGAACGTGGATGGAATCAGTATCTACACTAGGACTTATGTAACAACAGATGATGACCAAATGGGGCAGATCTATTTGGGTGAGGAGGAACTCAAAGTCCGCAGGATAGGCCATGACGCCAAGATGGAACAAAATGCAGTACACATTGGGTATGAAGCAGATGTGACCGCACATCTGCTCGACACCAACGGAATAAAAATCGGAGTCACAGGGCTTCTGGACACAGGAGCGGTAGTAAGTGTGATGCCGATAAAAAAAAAACCTGGGAAGGAATGGGCTTCACGAGGGAAGATCTAATTCCAACGAATCTCCGACTGGCCGCCGCCAATCGAGGAGCCATTTACGTAGCCGGAAGAACACCAATAACGGTCCTCCACATGGGAGGAAGGGATCTTTGGATGAGCTTCCTGGTGGTAGAGAATTTGGACGACGCCGACCAATTCATCTTGGGCAGAGATTTTGTCAGGAATTTTGACGTGATGATAGACTTGAACAACGGTCTGATACGGATTAGAAACCCGGACCGAAAGTATGTTAAGAAATCAATTAATAGGATAATAACAGACGAAAACAAGGTACCAATTTTTTTAACTGCTCCTTGTACTGCTTGCCGGATCAGTCTTCTCCCAAGACCCCTCCCGATTGAGCGCAAATCAGCTGACCCTTCCGGATTGAGCGCAATTTATCATTAACGTGCTTAAATGCTCAAATAACCCTACAGTAAAAGCCTCACAAACGGTCCACAAAATTTATCGTAACAATCCTGACTGATATAAATGCCTGTAACAACAATATATCTATCAACAACAAACGGGGGGGTCGGATCACATCTTGTCTGGGGGGATGATTTCTACTGATTTTTTAATTTTTTCTTACTGTTTTTGGTTTTTCGGTTATTTTTTATGTTTTTTTGTTTTTCTTGGGTACTATACTACATTTTGTTTGGTTTTATATATATATCTTTAAGTGTTTTTGGTCACGGACCTCTCAGGGAACGAAGGGATGGCCGATCCCCCCACCCTTCCTGGTTCGTGAGTTTTCGGTCCTAACTAGGTTAAAAAGCTATTCACGATAATCCGGAAGGCTTCCGCGTTCCGAACTACCCTTCCGCCCCGGCGATTTAGGCCTATTAAGGGCGTTAATGTGAGCATCCGCTCGGCGCGGAGTGCTCGTTAACGGTTCTGCCGGTCATGATGTTAAAAAAGAATGGCACCCAGGAGCGCCATAAAAACATCTATGTAACATTCGCCCGGAAGATACATATCGACGGAAATTAAAGCTAGGTTCTAAGACGACTGGCTAACGTCTAAACAGAGCTCTACATGCTTTTCACCGTCTCTACCAAGCCAGTTCTTTTGGTGGTCTTTCTAACATCGGGTCGACAAAACGTTACTGCTTTCGGCTTCGGTCAAAACACTCAAATTAACTAGATTACATGCAGGAATAGTGAACTCAGGGCTGGGTCTCATATCCCCAGACCACGAGGTCACTCCTAAAAACAGGGCTACTACTATTTATTGAATTATTATTGTTTTTGTTCAGTAGATAAAAATCATCATCTCCATCGAAGATGGATCAACCCTTTCCCCCAACTCCTAGCTTCTCATCCTAGCAAAATGAATTCAGATGTTGATTAAATTCAATTCAGGACATAATAGGGAAGCTAAAAGTTTGTATAAAATGATTTAAGTTCCAGTCCCGAGACCCCTCCGGATTCTTGAATCTGGGGAAATAAGACCTTTACCTTCCTTCTGGAAGGCTGTCTTCCACCCTTCACCGTTGTTCGCAACGGCCTTGCAACTATTGTAGCGATACAATAGTTGCAACTCGGAACGGTCTCTGCTAACCGGACATAATATATCACTCATTCTGCAGTGAGTGATGCAGTTGTTGTTTTCCAATCACAATTTTCGTCGTTATTGCTATCGCAACTAATGTTGTTGTGTTTATTTCAGTTTCTTCTCTAAAATGGCCGTTTTTGACGTTTCTTAGAATTGTTACGTCATCAATTCGACTTTTTAAAATTTAGGAATTTCCGAATCCTTCAGCCTTCATAATTTGTCTAATCGTTCGAATAACGCTCTTATTCCTTCAAAACCGCCAATGCTAAAAACTCGAAATTGCTGCGTCTGCATTTTCGTCTATTCTGGTCGAATGTCACAAAAGTAAGATTTGCAGCCGATGCGATGAGAATGCTGAGTGGCTCGAAGCGATCAGTAAATCGACTATACTCGATCGTGGGAGTGGACTGGTTGATAGCAGCCGGAATCAACTTCAGCTCTACGACCGCCTTACGGTTTGCTGACCTTGAAGGACTGCCCTTAAATAACACCTTGGGTCCCGGTGACTTTGTCGACCCGATGTTGATGGACCACACAGAACTGGCTTTGGTAGAGACGGTTAAAAGCATGTGAAGCTGTCTTCAGACGCTAGACAGTCGTTTCAGACCCTAGCTTGTTTTCAGTCGGTATGTACTTCTGGGCTAATGTAACAGTATTTTAATCTAATTAAGAATTAGAGGTCAACTGTGATTGGCTAATTTTTCAACATGATAGTTTAGTACCAAATTTTATGTAAAATTTTTAAAAATTTTGTAAGTTGATGTTTTATTGTCATTTAGATTAGTTTATTGTAAAAATCCTGACGATGCTCTTAGTTTTTTTTTAATGAAAAAACTAAATTACAAAAGAGGCCCTTCCGTTTAGTTACGGTAGGTGCACAAGCTTGATAGGGCCATACCAGCGATATAAAAAAGCATATATATCAGCAATGAAGTCATAAATCAGCATTAAATGCATCGTCATAATGTTAATTTATCTTAGCCGTCCTTCCTCTACAATAGCGCTTATGGAGTTGTCGATAAATTGAACTTTGCGTAGCTATCTGCACACAAAGTATAGAGCTCCTCAGGAGCGCGAAGCTTATTTTAGTTCTTATGTAGTTTATAGATTCTGGATAGCTTTCGTGTCTTTTTTCACTTAGTTTTTCGGCCAATCGCTGCATCGTCCGCGTGGCTGTTGGAGCTGCGCCACCGGTGCATCCAAAAATTAGCGGCAGAAGCTACTCTGCTCTACCTTTAAAATTTTTTGCTGATATTTGGAGTTCTTCAGCGTTTCGTGGTATTTATATGCATCCTTATGCAGTTTTCGCAATGTTTTAGCATTGGGGTTGAAAATTTTCACATCAAAGAAAGCGCGGCTGAATCGTGAACCCCGGAGTCCGTTTGCCTTAATGTCAAGTCGTGCCTAATCTTCAGTTGTAGTTGAATTGTTGACATAATATAACGGTTTCGATGTGACATTCGATCAGAATGGATCAAAATGCAGATTCAGCATATTCGAATTTTTAGCAGTGAACCTTCCGAATTGGCAATTTTGAAGGAAAAAAAGCGTTATTGGAACGATTGGCCAAACGGTGAGGGCTAGAATATTCTGGTATTTTGAAATTTTAAAATTTCGAAGTATGACGTCATATTTCTGAGAAACGTCAGAAACGGCCATTTTGGAAGAAAGTCGAAGAAAAACACAACAACAGTAGTTGCGCTGACGATAACAACGGAAATTGTGATTGAGAAACAACAACAGATTGCAGAAATAGCAGAGACCGTTCCGAGTTGCAAGTATTGTGTAGCTACAATAGTTGCAAGGCCGTTGCGAATAACGGTGAAGGGTGGAAAACCTGCCTTCCGGAGGGAAGATAAGAGCCTTATTTCCCCGGATTCAAGAATCCGGAGGGGTGCCGGGACTGAAACTTTTATCGACTTATATAAACTTTTAGCATCCCTGTCATGTCCTGATTTGAATTTAATTAACATCTGAATTCATTCTATTAAGATGAGAAGCTAGGAGTTGGGGAAAAGGGTTGATCCATCTTCGATGGAGATGATGATTTTTATCTACTGAACAAAAACAATAATATTTCAATAAGTAGTAGTAGCCCTGATTTTAGGAGTTACCTCGTGGTCTGGGGATACTGAGACCCAGCCATGAACTCACTATTTCTGCATGTAATTAAGTTAATTTGAGTGTTTTGACCGAAGCCGAAAGCAGTAACGTTTCTGTCGACCCGATGTTTGAAAGACCACCGAAACTACTGGCTTGGTAGAGACGGTGAAAAGCATGTAAAACTCTGTTTAGACGTTGGCCAGTCGTCTTAGGACTTAGTTTTATTTTCCGTCGATATGTATCTTCCGGGCGAATGTTACATAGATGTTTTTATGGCGCTCCTGGGTGTTATTCTTTTAACATCATGACCGGCAGAACCGTTAACGAGCACTCCGCGCCGAGCGGATGCTCACATTAACGCCCTTAATAGGCCTAAGCCGCCGGGGCGGAAGAGTAGTTCGGAACGCGGAAGCCTTCCGGATTAACGTGAATAGCTTTTTAACCTAGTTAAGACCGAAAATTCACGAATCAGGAAGGGTGGGGGGATCGGCCATTCCCTCGTTCCCTGAGAGGTTTGTGGCCAAAAACACTAAAAGATATATATAAAACCAAACAAAAAGTAGTATAGTACCCAAGAAAAACAAAAAACAAAAAAAAATCACCGAAAAAACCAAAAACAGTAAAAAAAAAAAGTAAAAAATCAGTAGAAATCATCCCCCCAGACAAGATGTGATCCGACCCTCCCGTTTGTTGTTGATGGATATATTGTTGTTACAGGCATTTATATCAGTCAGGATTGTTACGATCAATTTTGTAGCCCGTTTGTGAGGCTTGTACTGTAGGGTTATTTGAGCATTTAAGCACGTTAATGATAAATTGCGCTCAATCCGGAAGGGTCAGCTGATTTGCGCTCAATTCGGAAGGGTCTTGGTAGAAGACTGATCCAGCAAGCAGTAGAAGGAGCAACAAGAAGGGGCTCAACGACAACAACAATCGACTGTTGGGAATCGTTAACAAGTTTTGTATCCCTTTTGGTACAAGAATTAAGATAGTAATCTGTGGGGGGATCGACAGTGCGGCACTGTAGTGACCCTTCACCGAACTGCGAATATCCGAGTTAAGCACCTTAATTCGGATATTGAACAAACCCGGAGGGGTATAGTGTTACATATATAGCCTATATTAATACTCCTATATCGTTTTTCAGTGAAAAACACAGAAAGCAGACCGGTTTTTAGGGTCAAAATAGCGATATTTTGATCCCCCCACAAGTCGCGATTTTTGAGATATCGATATTTTTTTGAAACGAAAAAAAGCGCTAAAGTGTGTTGTATTGTAACTGCACTACCATAATAGATAGAACGGGTTAAGTTTAGTTCGGAAGTGGTTGGAACTATTTTGGAACCAAAAACCGAATTTTCGTGATTTTTGAGAAAACGAAACACTATAAATTCAGAAATTTTTTTGAAATTTTTGAGTTAGAACAATAAAAATAATTGTTCAGACAACGTACACTAGTGAATCTACAAGTTTTAAAACACGCTTCCTGAAAGCCTTCCGGGTTGCAGAGAAATCGAACTTAGCGTGTTTGATTTGGTGGATTCATCAATCCGGAGGGGTCCAGGCAGCATAGTTTTTCGCAAATTTTTTCAACTAAAGCGTTTTAGATCAGGTTTTTTGCATTGAACTAGAAGAGTGTAGGCCTTCTGAGCTCGGATCAATAATTTTTAGGTGGAAAAGAACAGAATTGCGGAAAAAGTTAGGCGGAACCTATAAGAGACAAATTTCTTGACTTTAGAAAAAAGACGTTTTGGTTAATAACTTTGAAACTACTGGGCATATCCAGTTGATCTTGGTACCAATAGATCGGAAATTAGCTGAACTTACTGATAGGGATTTTTTTTTTAGAAAAGCCCTTACACCCCTACCAAAAGGTAATAGCAGTTGAATAAAGTAAAGGGAAGGCTAAAGGCACAAGAAAACCTTAATCGAGCCAAAGTTAGGCTAGCGATAAGACCCTTCACCGTTAGCGTCAATTCTCAAATAAGAGGCTTAACTTCAATCCGGAAGGGTCTAGGAAAGGATCACATACCCTTCCTAGTTAATTTAAAAAGCATAATAGCATCGGAGAACGTATTCGGAGGGGTATAGGTTGAAAGAAGGAAATCTCCGAAAAGCTACTATTACAAACCAGAGGGCTTCCAATCTGGAGGGGTCTTATATTTGCTAATTCGGAGGGGTCCCAATCCGGAGGGGTCTTATATTTGCTAATTCGGAGGGGTCCCAATCCGGAGGGGTCTTATATCTACTAATTCGGAGGGGTCCCAATCCGGAGGGGTCTTATATCTACTAACTCAGAGGGGTCCCAATCCGGAGGGGTCTAAATTTTGTTAGTCCGCAAGGGTCCTATTTTTTCCAATCCGGAGGGTCATCATTTTATTAAAGGACTTAGATAAACGGAAGAAAGACTAAAGTGAGAGGTATTAGGTTATTAGCAGACAGGCTAGGAATCAGTGACTGCAATGGTAACTTGCCTTTCAATAAAAACCAGACCAAAACAAAACAGGTCAGAACTCGGATATTCGCGACACTAAGTCCAAACTAAAAAGAGCGTAATTCATTGGTGTGGATTGAAACCCAATACGTTTTTGTGAAAAGTGACTGCTCTGAGGATTGTAGTAGGTCTAGCTCGGGCAGTCCGAAGGCAGATAGGTAACACAGTACTCGGTGGGTGCAATAGACGCCCACTTGAGAATATTACTGCCTTCAAAGTTTTGTCTGTTTGGTGCAGCACCGAGCAGGGAAAGCTTTTTCTTTAAAAGACGAGTTCGACTATTGTACTGCGACCGACTAAAAGTACAATACACATACGTTTTTTTATATAGAGGTATTCATATTCTGTCATTATATATTTTTTTTGTTTTTGATTTTAAATCAACATAAACTGCGCTTGATTGGGTAGTGAGTACACTATCTCTTAAATTGACTGATAACATCATACTGTGCTAGTTCTCAAACCTTACGAACGATAATCGGTTAGAGTGAATAAATTATATACAAACTGTAGTCTGGTAACATACAGGGATTCGTGGTCACTATTTAATAGAATCTTGTGGAACGTATTGTGTTGTGTCATTATTATTTGTAGTCAAACTATAAGGTCACTAGCAATCGAATTAAGTGCATAGGCATTAAGAAGTGACAAATTGAGAATGAGTCTAGACAAGTCAAGGATACCTAAACGAGGTAATAGCTCTAGGAAATCCATACCTAAAAAGCAAAGAAAAACGATGACCGATCCTTTTGTGGATTGGATCAAACGAGCCCGGACCGACAAAGGGGAGACGGTTTCAGGCAGAATGGTTGAAACGAGAAGTCAGAAGACCTCACAAGAGAGAAAAGAAATGTTGGTAGTGGATGTCAATACAGACCAGTCATGAATGACAACCAGGAAGTACATGGACTGGAAGGGAGAGGCAGAAGGCTGGCGAGTGAATCTACTCCGGTAGAACAAGGCCATGATTTTGCCACTTCCACTAGGACATTGGATCGAGAGGAGATGTCGGAACTGTCCGACATCTCAACTGAAGTAGCGGCAACTAGAAGATCTCCAACAGACAACACCATGATGGCAGGCGGGACTTAGAAACAAACAACGTCTTCATCGTTCTTAGAAAGAATGAGGAACACCTTAGGAAACATCTTTCCATTCACCATGGGAGTGGGCACAGGAAATGAAGGTGAATCCCAGGAGGAAGAAGAGGACGAAGACGAGCAATTGGATTTTGGATCTCAAGTCAGCCTCAATAGTTCGACCCAGGAGAATGAGGCATACATCGGGAGAGACTGGAACCATGGACAAATTTGGTTGGTGAGAACGATAAGCAAAGAGGTAAACACACCGGCCCAGTCGAGAGACTTCGCGATTATGACAAATTCAGAGCCGCGAACTGGGGAGAGTAGAAACAGAGGGCTAGGCAACGCATTGGCGGATCCCGAGGTGGATAATGAAAAGTCGTCGAGGCAGAGAGTCAAGGACCGAATCTCGACCAGCACGAAGCTACCGACAGGGTTACACCGCCACTAGTGACGCCACTCGTGGATAACGGGGCAGCACTAGAAGAAGCCTTGAACAACATAGTGGACAGTTTAGGAGAACAAAATGAACAGATGTCAATAAGAATGAGTGAACTAGAAAGAGCAGTTCACATTGAAAGAGAAAGTCTGCGGGAAGAAATAAACCGCAATAGACAAGAAGTTGGTAGGAGCGAAAAACGCTTGAAAGAAAGAACGGACGAGCATATAGCGAAGAACTTGTCGCGAATGACAAGAGAAGCGGAACAGAGAGAGTTACTCTTAAGAGACGACATGGAGAAGTTAAGAATTCAGCAAGAGCAGACTCTTGGGACTCTTGACACAAAGATAGACGCGATGATGGAGAGGCGAACGCAGGCTATCATGGATAGGTTGGACGGGCTACTAAGCAGCAAGGGTGGACCAAAAGAAGGGGAACCGAATTCGGGAGGTCCCAGCAGGGAGCCGAAGGTGAACTTCAATGATCATCAAAAGAAGAGGACGTATGGATCCACTAGAGGCAAGGGCAGTTCATCATTCATCAGGCTATGCCACAAGGGATAATAGAACATGGGGCCCGAACAGTAGAGCAAGTTCAACGGGGAACAGACATACCTCTAATGAACGACCAACGCAAGGCACACATGCGACTGGGAGAAGTGATTCCGGTAACAGAGGGCATGCAAGCCCGGGGAGGAGTCATGTGGGCCAAGCGGGAAACACTCACGGCTATTCAGATTGCAGGGATGCACCGCATACAGAGCCTTTGACAAGGTGTGAGGACATTCAGGCGGGACACTCAAGGGATGATACGGCAATGGCCACAGCCTTTGAACCCCTAAACAGGTCTTTGGAGACATTCCTTACAAGGTTATCCAGAAACAATGAACGCAGTGAGAAGTCCAGAAGAGTTTTTAAGAAACCAAGATGCTATAAAGATGAATCTGATGGCTGTATTGATACCTGGATAGAGGTGATGAAGCTGCATTTCGAGGAAGAGGACTTGTCGGAGAGACAGGAATGCAGTGCGCTCACCAGTAACTTGGAAGGGACAGCCCTGAACTGTGTCATGGCCAAGAAGCAATATCAGCGTGACACAGCTGAGAAAATCTTCGAAATCTTGTTAAACCGTTTCGGATCAGGGGTGCAGAGGCACCAAGCGATGATGCGCTTCGAGAAACGGAGGCAACGAGAAGGTGAAACGATAGACAAATTTCTCGATGACTTGGAAATGCTGAGAAGACGCAACCAACCGGATGAGTCAAACCGAAGGATGAACCTGGCAGTAGCCTCAAAATTCATAGATGGTGTGAAGAATGATGAACTTCGGACAATAATGGCAACGCATTACACACCACTATCAACCAATGCGCCAACACCAGAGGAGATGAGGCTCAAGTCAAAAGAATATCTTTTGTTGAAACCTCCTTCGAGATCTGGATACTATGAGAACAATTATGGCAATTTTAAAAACGGACCAGCAAACCAAGGGAACAATTGGTATAAACCGAGGGATGATATGGACAAGAGACGCTCTTGTGCCAATTGCAGTTCAACGGACCATCATGTGTCGGCATCCCCAAGTTACAAACAAGGCATGAAAGCAATAGGCTTTAGCCTCGAGGACGAAGATGCGTCAGAATTGGACCATGAGGATTTCATGAGAGGAGTAATTGCGAAATTCGGCCCGAGGTGTTTTTTTTGCAACTTGGAAGCTCATTTTAAATCAGTGGCAGACATCAAGCATCCAAGGCATGAAGAAGCTTTGTCAGGAGTGAAAGCCAGCAAGGCTCGCCTGTTGAGTGAAGCGGAGGCACGCAGAAAAGATAAACATCAAGAGCTGGCGGCAAAGAAAATGCAAGCGGTAACAGAAGAGACACGTGAACCGGAACCAGCAACTGCGGCCGATGACTTCAATATTGATTATAGGGCAGCCGCGAGGGATGCTCTAAATAGATTGCAGCAGGAACTGGTGACAAAAAAGATCGAACAAAAAGTGAAACTCGAACTGGAGAATGAGAAACTACAGGAGCAACTCAATACCTTCGAAGAAACTAAAGCAGCTTGAGCATGAAACTTAATGTGATCTCCGGTCAGAGGTTCGGCATGGTGCCACAAGGAAGCAAGATACAATCGATAATCTCAGTGGCTGGACATCGGGTAATCAGAAATCTAAGTGAACCATCCGAGTTCACTTTGATGCATTTGGACACATATGCAGATTATCTGAGGCAGGTGGAGCCACGCACCGAGTCGAGAGCTGTTCGAGCACTACTAACAACGGGTGGCCCTCGCATGAAGAAACTTCATGGACGCTACCTAGAGGTCTATGGGCCGTATCAGGTGATGCTGAACGTGGATGGAATCAGTATCTACACTAGGACTTATGTAACAACAGATGATGACCAAATGGGGCAGATCTATTTGGGTGAGGAGGAACTCAAAGTCCGCAGGATAGGCCATGACGCCAAGATGGAACAAAATGCAGTACACATTGGGTATGAAGCAGATGTGACCGCACATCTGCTCGACACCAACGGAATAAAAATCGGAGTCACAGGGCTTCTGGACACAGGAGCGGTAGTAAGTGTGATGCCGATAAAAAAAAACCTGGGAAGGAATGGGCTTCACGAGGGAAGATCTAATTCCAACGAATCTCCGACTGGCCGCCGCCAATCGAGGAGCCATTTACGTAGCCGGAAGAACACCAATAACGGTCCTCCACATGGGAGGAAGGGATCTTCGGATGAGCTTCCTGGTGGTAGAGAATTTGGACGACGCCGACCAATTCATCTTGGGCAGAGATTTTGTCAGGAATTTTGACGTGATGATAGACTTGAACAACGGTCTGATACGGATTAGAAACCCGGACCGAAAGTATGTTAAGAAATCAATTAATAGGATAATAACAGACGAAAACAAGGTACCAATTTTTTTAAATAGAAAAGTAAAACTACAGCCAGGACAAGCTGTGGTGGCAATTTTTAGAATGAGAAATTTGAATTCGTTAAGTGATAGTAAACAGGTTTGCTTAGTACCGAATCCAAATAGTTCCAGTTCGGTGATTTTAGGCCGGAGCTTCTCGGTAACGCGAAACGGACTGTGTGTCAGTGTGTTAGTGAACACACTGGACACCACGGTTTCAATCCAGCGTGGAAAGAAGCTTGGTTACGCTTTGCCGATGAGAACCGACTATGAGGAGACACAAAACTTGAAGAAACATAGTGTGAAAGACTGTCCTTATCATGCCAGTAAAGATAAAATTTTAAAGAGGATTAATGAATTAAAAACTATTCATAAATTGTTTTCTATGAAATCCGAAACGGACGACGGCTTATCAAGCTGCTCGAATTTTCCGGAGCGCCCCTCGTCATATGAACTAGAATCTGACAAACCGGTTTTGCCAGAGATAGAACATTTAAAAGAGAAAATAGGTGAGGGAGATTTCGAAAAATTGCGGGACCTCCTAAATCGGAACGCAGATGTATTTTCAAAACATAAGGCGGATATCGGTTGCTGTAATTTAGTCGAACACGAAATCGAACTTGAAGAGGGCGCCGTTCCCCATAGGGAAGGCGCAAGACGAATGACGCCACACAAATCTGAAGCGTGCCGAGCGCAAAATAGAAATGTGGCTTGAATACGACATGATAGAACCCTCGAGATCGCCATGGGCTTGCGGGGTAGTAATGGCGAAAAAGAAAGGGGGGCAGCTTAGATTTTGTTGCGACTTTCGTTACTTGAACGCGGTAACAATAAAAGATGCGTACCCGATACCGCGAATAGACGAGAGCCTCTCTAAGCTTGGTGATGCCAAGTTCTTCACCACATTGGACTTGGGTTCTGCCTTCTGGCAAGTCCCTCTGCGGAAGAAGGATAGAGAGAAAACCGGATTCGCGTGTGAATTGGGATTGTACCAGTGGAAGAGGATGCCCTTCGGCTTGTGCAATGCAACGGCCACTTTTCAAAGACTGATGGCTCAGGCTTTGACGAGAGTGACCAAGAAGTACGGGAATCTCGTGATGTGCTACGTGGATGACGTAGTCATAGCGACACCAAACCTGGAAGACCACATTGATAGGCTCGATGAGGTCTTTGGATGCATGAAAAGAGCAGGATTGAAGTGCAAACCATCGAAATGTGAAATCCTTAGGGATTTGATTAAGTACCTGTGAAGAATGGTGGACAGGCATGGCGTGAGGCCGGACCCGGAAGCAGTGGAAGCAGTGTTGACATGGAAAGCTCCCAGAACGGACACACAATTCCTGAGCTTCCCAGGGTTTGCCAATTACTACCGGGAGTTCATAAAAGGATATGCGGACAAGGTGTATCCGATGCACAAGCTAATGCGCAACAAAGGGAAAAAGTTCGAATGGAACGATGAAGCACAAGTTGCCTTCGAAAACATAAAGCGGGAACTGTGCGAAGCGCCAGTGCTAGGTATGCCTACAGAAAAGGGCATGTATGTTCTTGACACAGACGAATCGGTTGTAGCCATCTCAGGAATACTGCATCAAGAGCAAGAATGGAATGGAAGAACGGTTCTCCGTCCCATTGCATATGGCAGCAAGGTCTTGAGTGACAAAGAGATGAAATATGGCGCACCAAAAGCAGAAATGTTTGCAGTAGTCACTTTCGTGGAAAAGTAACTTACATACTTGGGGAGCGCTCCCTTCAAGTTACGGGTGGACAACAGAGCGTTATCCTGGTTGAAGACCTACTCGATGGATCAGAGTTATATTGGTAGATGGATACTAAGATTGGATGGCTACCATATGATAATCGAACACAGCATGCGTGAGAAACACCAGAATACTGATAGCCTCAGCAAGAAAACGAGATGGTTGGATAAATCTGGACATCCAATTCCAGGGCATCCTGAGTTACCTGTAGAGAAAGCAGCCGAGATAAAGATCCTATCCAAGGAGGACCCGGTCCCCTTAGATCTGTTGCTGCGCTCGAATCTGGTCCAGCAAGAACTCTCTCGCATGAACATAAACAGCCTCTCATTATTGAATAAAACGGTGCAGGTCACACCGCAAGTGATGCGGATGCTGGGTGGATTGTTAGAAAGAGAAGTGACCAGAGATGACCCCGAGTGGACAGCAGCAGTCAGTGAGAAGGTGAAGATCATGCCGTCCAGACGACAGCACGAAGAGATCGAGAGGGATGGTAGGACAATAGTTCAGCAACTAGTATCCTCAATACCCCACGAGATTTTAACCAGTACTTCTTACGGACAGAAAGAGCAGGGGAGCAGTACGCGAAGGAAAACCGTCACCTTTGTGGACCAGGATAAGGAAGGTGAAAAGGTAGAACAAAATCAGCTGCAAGACTATTTGTCCGGGGAGACGAATGATGAGAAGAACCAGCGAGCACAAGATCAACACCCGGGACAAGAAAGTTTGTCCGGGGAGTCTGAGATAGACAAAAAAGTTCCTGATGAAAAACAGGACCTGGGGAACAAGGTTTTGTCCGGGGAGTTCAGATGGATGCAAAGAAGGCACAGACATGATCTGGAGGAGCGTGCAGACTCCATCACAACCTCTTCAACAGATGACAATTCCCGAAACTCAGAAATGGACACCTATTCAGACAGGAACTCGAGCTCGGGATCAGAACTGTCCGAACTAGCGATCCACACACTACTAGTGGAAGCTCGGGCAAGGGATCTGGACAGAGAGGTGTACCAGGATCCTGACAGCGATCGCTACCTTATACCAAGCGAAAGAGTCTTTGACAACGCAGCGGATGATTTGGAGACAATAGCGATATTGAAACGTTCGATGAGTCTGTTGCCGCAGAAAGAGGTAGTCAGGACTGATCTTCAGCCGTTTAAACAAGAAACACAGCCGTTGGCGAAGATTTGGTGCGTTAAGATGGAAGAAGACACACACCAGCCCAACGAGCTGAATAGCCAGATGAGGGTCATGAAGACGTACTTAAAGCGAGATACAGGCTCTCGGATCTTCTAAGGGCGCAGAGAAATGATCGCATGACAAGCAACCTGAAAAGGTGGATCGAGAATGGTTCTCCGGATAAAGGGGACCTCGAGGAAAATAGTTATCGCATCCTGAGACTGTACTTCATGCAGAAGGAAGGGAGGTTATATTTGAAAAAGGACGGGATTGTGGCTTGTAAAAGAAGAGAAGAAGACAGAGTCCTATACAAGTATAACGCGATAGTGTTACCGCAACTCTATCAGACAGAACTATTATTCAGGTCGCATGATCAGATGGGCCATCAGGGGATCGATAAAGTATATCAGAGGATCCTGAAGCCCTTTGAGTGGCCTGGAATGAAAAAGGCATGCGAGAAGTGGGTAACAGCATGTCTGTCATGCCAACAGGTCAAGAATCCAAGGAAGTTGCGATTTCCATTACAATCGATCGATTCGTCTGAATTTAATGAGGTGGTGCAGATAGATCACCAGAAGATATGCATGACAGACAGTGGTTATAATCAGGAGTTGGTCATGATAGATCATTTTACGAAGTATTCAGAGGCCGTGCCCTGCATAACTGCCTCGGCGGAAGAGACATTCGACCACCTGATCAATACGTGGATAGCAAGACATGATTGTCCGATGACGTTTCAATCGGATAACGGAACAGCTTTCGTAGGAGAGCTCACGAAAGAGCTTATGAGACGCTCACAGGTCGCTCAGGCTCACTCCACGACATACCATCCTCAGACGAATGGCTTAGTGGAAAGACAGAATAGGACGTTAGTGTCGATGCTGAGAGTATATCGTTCCAGGTACATGACCGATTGGGACAGATACCTTCCACAGGTGATCGCAGCATATAACAGCACGCAACACTCCACCACCGGAGTCAGTCCACACATGATGCTAACTGGAAACGAGAAGTCTTTACCCTTAACCTTCTTCTACCCAGAGTATGAGGGAAAGAAAACGTCTCCACAGGTCTACGTGAGGGATGTGATCAGACGCCAACAGGAGTTGAACGATTTGTGTAGGTGAAATACTCAACAAGCGCAGGCAAGGCAGGGAAAAAAATTTGATAAGAAAGCAGCTGGTGCAAAAGCTTACTCGGTGGGAAATTAAGTATGGACAATTTCAACCTGGATGAATTGATGGACCTGGCAGAGGCATATGTAGGACCGATGATAGATGCGATCTATCGTCGGCTGATCGATCGAGACTTCGCTCTGGAGGACCCAGAGGTAGTCATGTTGCTGACCGCCCTGATCAACATCTTGGGGCATGACAACCGTGGGGACCGCCCCACGGAAGTCCTGTTGATGGCAGCATATGGAGAGAGGGGAGTACTAGACCGCCCGAAAATGAGAGTGATGAGGTGGAGAAACGGGGCTCTCTCAGGGAGTGACTTGGCGAATGAGCCTGGATTGGGAAGTTCTAGGACTTACCAACCAGGTGAAATGCCTATGCCCTCCAAGCCCAAACCCGGGCTGACGAGAATGCATCAGGAGATGAACAGCGAGGCTGCCTCGTCTGGTTCACCACTGAGAGCAGCTGTGCCACCAAGGAGGGCGAAAGTAGGACAGAAGGTTCAGACGAACCAAACCATGCAAGATCTGGATGGGTGAAGGATGAACTGGAAAGGACGAAAAAGGAGCTGGACGAGATGACCAAAAGCATGCTCAAGATGGAGGACGATCGGGACATGTGGAGAAGATTGTTCGAAGACTGCAACAAAAAGCAGGGTCAAGAAATTGAGCGCTTGAGGCAGGACTACAAAGAGCGATCGGAACAGATGGCGTTGACAACGGCCGTGGAAATAGTGATACCTGCGAGGAATATTCCTCGTGGGCAGACCCCGATGGAGCTCTTGACGCCTCGAGAAATGAGTCAAACAACGGAAACACGGCTCCCGACAGCGACAGATCGAGTAACGATCCCGGACCCTAGTGACACCTTGGGTGACCCCGTCGTGGAACAAACGGTGAGGAAGCTAATAGAGACAGCTGGACGACTGGTCGCCAACAAGAATGCGCCAGGTTCCGGGGTGACTGCACCCTATGGAACGATCGACGACACGGGCAGAGTACGACTCTCCCAGACCGTGATCAGACAGGGGATAAAAGACGTGACGCCACTCATGGGGAACTCGAAGGCCCCAGAGAGAAGAATACAGAAGATGCCAGCGAAGAAAGTGTCACGTGTTATAGATATACAAAAGAACAATCAATTGAAATACAATTTCACGGGAGTTCCGGAGACAGATCCGAGAGCTTGCTTCAATCGATCGACTTGGAACCCGGCAGTAAACCTGCAGCAACCACCACTGGGGACATCACATCTGATACTGGGAGACAGCTTGGTCAGAGTACTATCGAATTTGAGGACCTCGTGGGTCACCACGGTAATGGCCTTTGGAGGCGCGACGATAGCCCAGTTATATCGAATGGTGGAACTGATGAATCCAGGGAGGATCCCCAATGTGATGATCCTGGTTGGATCGAATGACATCTCCAGAGGTTCAGATGAGCAGGAAGCACTATGGGAATCAATGATGGTCTGTTTGTTTACTACCCTCTGGCAGAAACTCAATTGCGCGGTACTGACCGTTTGCACTGTGCCAATGAACACGAGGAGCTTGACAGCAGCAGGGAGAAGGCACAACGAAGGACTCGTCAGGTGGAATACCATCTTGAGGAATCTCGCTAGTCGGAATGCCGGAAGAATGATCCTCATGGACATCGAACATGAGTTGAGAGCTATGGATCAGGCCAGACTGACCACGGACGGCATCCACTTCGATAGTATCGAACGACAGGCTTGGTTGAATCGAGTCTTCCAAGAGCGGTTGGACGAATTAGAGGCGGAACTCTTTGACACATGAGTGCTGAAGGAAGAAGCAACAGCGAGTGACGCGGTGATTACTACCTTTGTGCCTCCTAGCCTGAAGACACGCTTGGGGACGGTCCCAGCCGTCACGAACTACAGACAACAGAGCTCCAGCGAACCAGTCAAAGGACAGACGTACAGGATCGATTGGGGGAAGGGCCGATGAGGAGGACCATCCATCCTAGGAGAAGAATAGGACCTGTTAACCCAATCGAAGAGACAGCCAGCACGTCTAGATCGGACACGAGATCGGAGACGACAAGTACCAGTCGAGAGGAGAGACGCCCGGGCAGAGGCTCGTTGATGTGGTCAAGACCCATACCGTCTCCCTGGCATGTATACAAAGACGAACTAATGAAGCTGGATCTCCAGAGGGTAAGCTTCATCGAAGATGCAAGGAGGATGCTGAATGGAGCGACGCTATCCGTCAGCAGACTGTACTCGATAACCGTCGTAGACTGGTTGATAGCCGCTGGCATAAATTTCAGCTCCGCGACGGCCTTGAGATTTGCTGACCTAGAGGGACTGCCCTCTAACAACACAATGGGACCAGTGAATGCGAGACCATTGCAAGATGTGAGGTTGAATCATGATGAGGGGAATCGTGAAGAGACACCAGGAAGATTTCTGACGACGAGAGCTCCGATTGGACAACACGTGAAGATGTTCAGGCAGCTGACGACACCCCCTGGTCATGTGAAGGAAAGAATATACCCAAAACTAGTGAATCAAGATGGTGATGTCCAAAGATACGGCGAATTGAAAGCGATAAAGAAAGATGAGACCATCTTCGCCGCCTATGACAAAGCAGAAATGAGGAAGGCCAAGATTATGATAGTAGCGAATTCAGAGTTCGTGTACACCTCCAAGTCTCTGTTTTGGCCGGACGTCATAATGTTGGCAGCGGTTGACCTGGACCTACTGCAATCGGTATCTCTGACTATAGGGGTACAAAGGCAGACGGACATGAACCCAATTACGATCGTGTTTGCTGGCATTAATGACCATCTACACAGTAGAGGTTTTCTGAGCAGACTCAGAGATCCTACAACGGCAGAGAATGCTGTGTGGCAAGCGATAAAAGATATCCTTGAGTCGATGGGTGAAGTGGTGGATGCGACGAAGGAGGGGTCGTTCACCAAAGTGACACCGAGAGTAGTATTCGCGTTGTCTCCGGGGTATGCACATCTCCCGGATGGACTGAAGTTCGTGTATGCGATTGTGACCTTGCTTTCGGAAAGAAAATATGATGTGATCATATCAGCCCCAAATGGCATGATAGAGATGGAGAACCCGAGGCCACTCAAGGCTGAACTACCTGCAGTGTGGTCAGATATCTCAAACGCGATGAGAGGATTCAAGGACCATGCGCTACACATGTTAGTGTTGGACGAGGTGCTGGGGTTGGAAATGTCCAATTTCAGTCGACTGCTCAAACTTAAACCGGGAAAAGACGACGACCATCGAGTGGTCACAGCGATGTCGAACGACTTATGGTTCCGAGCAATGGAAGTGACAGGTGAAAACACGAGAAGGAAAGTTCACTAGAGACTAGAGCTCATTTGGAGGCGATGGTTTTGAGAACCAAGCCGGAAAACAACCTGTGGCTGCATCTGAATCCTCGAGTAGCGGCATTGGGTGCAGATGCTTTTGAGCAAGGCCCTGTGATGATCACGAAGATCCATGCCTAATTGTTAAAGGAGGTGAACCTGGCGGAGAATGCCGAAGAAATGACTGCTGAATTTGTAAACAAAGTGTGTCAGATTACCCTGGAAACCTTCTGGACCCAGGAAGTGAAGGGACAGGAAGGCTTTGAACGGACAGACAGCATGCTGGAAGGGTTGGGAGCCGGATGGACCGCGTCCTTCTTGGTAAAAGTCTACCCGAAAGTATCGCATTACTTGATAAAAGAATTCCTCCAAGCAGTAGTGGAAGTGTCAATAGTGGAACTAATAGCCTTGTTCGTGACATTTGGAGCAGAGAGTTTCGTGAAAGGACCGGCGATGCTGCTCATCGGCGATGTTTCGTGAAAGGACCGGCGATGCTGGCATAAATTTCAGCTCCACGACGGCCTTGAGATTTGCTGACCTAGAGGGACTGCCCTCTAACAACACAATGGGACCAGTGAATGCGAGACCATTGCAAGATGTGAGGTTGAATCATGATGAGGGGAATCGTGAAGAGAGACCAGGAAGATTTCTGACTGTGAGAGCTCCGATTGGACAACACGTGAAGATGTTCAGGCAGCTGACGACACCCCCTGGTCATGTGAAGGAAAGAATATACCCAAAACTAGTGAATCAAGATGGTGATGTCCAAAGATATGGCGAATTGAAAGCGATAAAGAAAGATGAGACCATCTTCGCCGCCTATGACAAAGCAGAAATGAGAAAGGCCAAGATTATGATAGTAGCGAATTCAGAGTTCGTGTACACCTCCAAGTCTCTGTTTTGACCGGACGTCATAATGTTGGCAGCGGTTGACCTGGACCTACTGCAATCGGTATCTCTGGCTATAGGGGTACAAAGGCAGACGGACATGAACCCAATTACGATCGTGTTTGCTGGCATTAATGACCATCTACACAGTAGAGGTTTTCTGAGCAGACTCAGAGATCCTACAACGGCAGAGAATGCTGTGTGGCCAGCGATAAAAGATATCCTTGAGTCGATGGGTGAAGTGGTGGATGCGACGAAGGAGGGGTCGTTCACCAAAGTGACACCGAGAGTAGTATTCGCGTTGTCTCCGGGGTATGCACATCTCCCGGATGGACTGAAGTTCGTGTATGCGATTGTGACCTTGCTTTCGGAAAGAAAATATGATGTGATCATATCAGCCCCAAATCGCATGATAGAGATGGAGAACCTGAGGCCACTCAAGGCTGAACTACCTGCAGTTTGGTCAGATATCTCAAACGCGATGAGAGGATTCAAGGACCATGCGCTACACATGTTAGTGTTGGACGAGGTGCTGGGGTTGGAACTGTCCAATTTCAGTCGACAGCTCAAACTGAAGCCGGGAATAGACGACGACCATCGAGTGATCGTAGCGATGTCCAACGACTTATGGTTCCGAGCAATGGAAGTGACAGGTGAAAACACGAAAAGGAAAATTCACTAGAGACTAGAGCTCATTTGGAGGCGATGGTTTTGAGAACCAAGCCGGAAGCCAACCTGTGGCTGCATCTGAATCCTCGAGTAGCGGCATTGGGTGCAGATGCTTTTGAGCAAGGCCCTGTGATGATCACGAAGATCCATGCCTACTTGTTAAAGGAGATGAACCTGGCGGAGAATGCCGAAGAAAAGACTGCTGAATTTGTAAACAAAATGTGTCAGATTACCCTGGAAACCTTCTGGACCCAGGAAGTGAAGGGACAGGAAGGCTTTGAACGGACAGACAGCATGCTGGAAGGGTTGGGAGCCGGATGGACCGCGTCCTTCTTGGTAAAAGTCTACCCGAAAGTCTCGCATTACTTGATAAAAGAATTCCTCCAAGCAGTAGTGGAAGTGTCAATAGTGGAACTAATAGCCTTGTTCGTGACATTTGGAGCAGAGAGTTTCGTGAAAGGACCGGCGATGCTGCTCACCGAAGGAATCCAGAACCTGCGGTTAGATGGACTTCTGACATTGATTGCAATTACCCACGGAAACTTGGGAGGATTGATGAAGTTGACACGTTGTCCGAAGCAGATGAGAGAGAGAGAGTGAGGAATTTAGATATGAAGAAATCCACGGACTCGTGGAATAAGATAAGAGACCTGAGACACACTCTTATCCAATATCTCTTACAACAGAATCGCTTGCGTCAGAGGACGAAGAATCGCTTGAGGACGAAGATGCGTCAGAATTGGACCATGAGGATTTCATGAGAGGAGTAATTGCGAAATTCGGCCCGAGGTGTTTCTTTTGCAACTTGGAAGGTCATTTTAAATCAGATTGTCCGCAATTCTGGGATGCAGTAGCAGACATCAAGCATCCAAGGCATGAAGAAGCTTTGTCAGGAGTGAAAGCCAGCAAGGCTCGCCTGTTGAGTGAAGCGGAGGCACGCAGAAAAGATAAACCTCAAGAGCTGGCGGCAAAGAAAATGCAAGCGGTAACAGAAGAGACACATGAACCGGAACCAGCAACTGCGGCCGATGACTTCAAGATTGATTATAGGGCAGCCGCGAGGGATGCTCTAAATAGAGTGCAGCAGAAACTGGTGACGAAAAAGATCGAACAAAAAGTGAAACTCGAACTGGAGAATGAGAAAGTACAGGAGCAACTCAATACCTTCGAAGCAACGGAGTTCGAAGAAACTAAAGCACCAAGCAGTTTGAGCATGAAACTTAATGTGATCTCCGGTCAGAGGTTCGGCATGGTGCCACAAGGAAGCAAGATACAGTCGATAATTTCAGTGGCTGGACACCAGGTAATCAGAAATCTGAGTGAACCATCCGAGTTCACTTTGATGCATTTGGACACATATGCAGATTGTCTGAGGCAGGTGGAGCCACGCACTGAGTCGAGAGCTGTGCGAGCACTACTAACAACGGGTGGCCCTCGCATGAAGAAACTTCATGGACGCTACCTAGAGGTCTATGGGCCGTATCAGGTGATGCTGAACGTGGATGGAATCAGTATCTACACTAGGACTTATGTAACAACAGATGATGACCAAATGGGGCAGATCTATTTGGGTGAGGACGAACTCAAAGTCCGCAGGATAGGCCATGACGCCATGATGGAACAAGATGCAGTACACATTGGGTATGAAGCAGATGTGACCGCACATCTGCTCGACACCAACGGAACAAAAATCGGAGTCACAGGGCTTCTGGACACAGGATCGGTAGTAAGTGTGATGCCGATAAAAACTTGGGAAAGAATGGGCTTCACGAGGGAAGATCTGATTCCAACGGATCTCCGACTGGCCGCCGCCAATCGAGGAGCAATTTACGTAGCTGGAAGGACACCAATAACGGTTCTCCAAATGGGAGGACGGGATCTTTGGATGAGCTTCCTGGTGGTAGAGAATTTGGACGACGCCGACCAATTCATCTTGGGCAGAGAATTTGTCAGGAATTTTGACGTGATGATAGACTTGAACCATGGTCTGATACGGATTAGAAACCCGGACCGGAAGTATGTTAAGAAACCAATTGATAGGATAATAACAGACGAAAACAAGGTACCAATTTTTTAGATAGAAAAGTAAAACTACAGCCAGGACAAGCTGTGGTGGCAATTTTTAGAAGGAGAAATTTGAATTCGTTAAGTGATAGTAAACAGGTTTGCTTAGTACCAAATCCAAATAGTCAGAGTTCGGTGATTTTAGGCCGGAGCTTCTCGGTAACGCGAAACGGACTGTGTGTCAGTGTGTTATTGAACACACTGGACACCACGGTTTCAATCCAGCGTGGAAAGAAGCTTGGTTACGCTTTGCCGATGAGGACCGACTATGAGGAGACACAAAACTTGAAGAAACATAGTGTGAAAGACTGTCCTTATCATGCCAGTAAAGATAAAATTTTAAAGAGGATTAATGAATTAAAATCTATTGATAAATTGTTTTCAATGAAATCCGAAACGGACGACGGCTTATCAAGCTGCTCGAATTTTCCGGAGCGCCCCTCGTCATATGAACTAGAATCTGACAAACCGGTTTTGCCAGAGATAGAACATTTAAAAGGGAAAATAGGTGAGGGAGATTTCGAAAAATTGCGGGACCTCCTAAATCGGAACGCAGATGTATTTTCAAAACATAAGGCGGGTATCGGTTGCTGTAATTTCGTCGAACACGAAATCGAACTTAAAGAGGCGCCGCTCCCCATAGGGAAGGCGCAAGACGAATGACGCCACACAAATTGGAAGCGTGCCGAGCGGAAATACAAATGTTGCTTGAATACGACATGATAGAACCCTCGAGATCGCCATGGGCTTGCGGGGTAGTAATGGCGAAAAAGAAAGGGGCAGCTTAGATTTTGTTGCGACTTTCGTTACTTGAACGCGGTAACAATAAAAGATGGGTACCCGATACCGCGAATAGACGAGAGCCTCTCTAAGCTTGGTGATGCCAAGTTCTTCACCACATTGGACTTGGGTTCTGCCTTCTGGCAAGTCCCTCTGCGGAAGAAGGATAGAGAGAAAACCGGACCACTTTTCAAAGACTGATGGCTCAGGCTTTGACGAGAGTGACCAAGAAGAAGTACGGGAATCTCGTGATGTGCTACGTGGATGACGTAGTCATAGCGACACCAAACCTGGAAGACCACATTGATAGGCTCGATGAGGTCTTTGGATGCATGAAAAGAGCAGGATTGAAGTGCAAACCATCGAAATGTGAAATCCTTAGGGATTCGATTAAGTCCCATTAGATCTGTTGCTGCGCTCGAATCTGGTCCAGCAAGAACTCTCTCGCATGAACATAAACAGCCTCTTATTATTGGATAAAACGGTGCAGGTCACACCGCAAGTGATGCGGATGCTGGGTGGATTGTTAGAAAGAGAAGTGACCAGAGATGACCCCGAGTGGACAGCAGCAGTCAGTGAAAAGGTGAAGATCATGCCGTCCAGACGACAGCACGAAGAGAACGAGAGGGATTGTAGGATAATAGTTCAGCAACTAGTATCCTCAATACCCCACGAGATTTTAACCAGTACTTCTTACGGACAGAAAGAGCAGGGGAGCAGTACGCGAAGGAAAACCGTCACCTTTGTGGACCAGGATAAGGAAGGTGAAAAGGTAGAACAAAATCAGCTGCAAGACTATTTGTCCGGGGAGACGAATGATGAGAAGAACCAGCGAGCACAAGATCAACACCCGGGACAAGAAAGTTTGTCCGGGGAGTCTGAGATAGACGAAAAAGTTCCTGATGAAAAACAGGACCTGGGGAACAAGGTTTTGTCCGGGGAGTTCAGATGGATGCAAAGAAGGCACAGACATGATCTGGAGGAGCGTGCAGACTCCATCACAACCTCTTCAACAGATGACAATTCCCGAAACTCAGGAATAGACACCTATTCAGACAAGAACTCGAGCTCGGGATCAGAACTGTCCGAACTAGCGATCCACACACTACTAGTGGAAGCTCGGGCAAGGGATCCTGACAGCGATCGCTACCTTATACCAAGCGAAAGAGTCTTTGACAACGCAGCGGATGATTTGGAGACAATAGCGATATCGAAACGTTCGATGAGTCTGTTGCCGCAGAAAGAGGTAGTCAGGACTGATCTTCAGCCGTTTAAACAAGAAACACAGCCGTTGGCGAAGATTTGGTGCGTTAAGATGGAAGAAGACACACACCAGCCCAACGAGCTGAATAGCCAGATGAGGGTCATGAAGACGTACTTAAAGCGAGATACAGGCTCTCGGATCTTCTAAGGGCGCAGAGAAATGATCGCATGACAAGCAACCTGAAAAGGTGGATCGAGAATGGTTCTCCGGATAAAGGGGACCTCGAGGAAAATAGTTATCGCATCCTGAGACTGTACTTCATGCAGAAGGAAGGGAGGTTATATTTGAAAAAGGACGGGATTGTGGCTTGTAAAAGAAGAGAAGAAGACAGAGTCCTATACAAGTATAACGCGATAGTGTTACCGCAACTCTATCAGACAGAACTATTATTCAGGTCGCATGATCAGATGGGCCATCAGGGGATCGATAAAGTATATCAGAGGATCCTGAAGCGCTTTGAGTGGCCTGGAATGAAAAAGGCATGCGAAAAGTGGGTAACAGCATGTCTGTCATGCCAACAGGTCAAGGATCCAAGGAAGTTGCGATTTCCATTACAATCGATCGATTCGTCTGAATTTAATGAGGTGGTGCAGATAGATAACCAGAAGATATGCATGACAGACAGTGGTTATAATCAGGTGTTGGTCATGATAGATCATTTTACGAAGTATGCAGAGGCCGTGCCCTGCATAACTGCCTCGGCGGAAGAGACATTCGACCACCTGATTAATACGTGGATAGCAAGACATGGTTGTCCGATGACGTTTCAATCGGATAACGGAACAGCTTTCGTAGGAGAGCTCACGAAAGAGCTTATGAGACGCTCACAGGTCGCTCAGGCTCACTCCACGACATCCCATCCTCAGACGAATGGCTTAGTGGAAAGACAGAATAGGACGTTAGTGTCGATGCTGAGAGTATATTGTTCCAGATACATGACCGATTGGGACAGATACCTTCCATAGGTGATGGGAGCATATAACAGCACGCAACACTCCACCACCGGAGTCAGTCCACACATGATGCTAACTGGACACGAGAAGTCTTTACCCTTAACCTTCTTCTACCCAGAGTATGAGGGAAAGAAAACTTCTCCACAGGTCTACGTGAGGGATGTGATCAGACGCCAACAGGAGTTGAACGATTTGTGTAGGCGAAATACTCAACAAGCGCAGGCAAGGCAGGGAAAAAAATTTGTGTTTGCTATGTTATATTATGTGTTATGTTATTAAGCTCTTGGGTAAGAAGGGGCTAGTGACCATGAACAACTGAATGACGATCTTAGGAATAGATCCAAAGTTTGGACTGTCCAATCTTAGGTCGAATTCAAAATTTTAGAGACCGATTGATTTTAATAAATTTTAGGATAAATATCTTTTTATCTGAACTGTTTTAAAGCGAATTTTAACGATATATGTTAAGATGAAACTGACAAGTGTGATATTTGTGACTTCTTTTCTAGATCCTGATTGATCATTTAATTACTCACTTGAGTCAAAACCTTGGAATGGAATCGAATCAAATCAAATCTGAAGAACAGTATGGACAATTTCAACCTGGATGAATTGATGGACCTGGCAGAGGCATATGTAGGACCGATGATAGATGCGATCTATCGTCGGCTGATCGATCGAGACTTCACTCTGGAGGACCCAGAGGTAGTCATGTTGCTGACCGCCCTGATCAACATCTTGGGGCATGACAACCGTGGGGACCGCCCCACGGAAGTCCTGTTGATGGCAGCATATGGAGAGAGGGGAGTACTAGACCGCCCGAACATGAGAGTGATGAGGTGGAGAAACGGGGCTCTCTCAGAGAGTGACTTCGCGAATGAGCCTGGATTGGGAAGTTCTAGGACTTACCAACCAGGTGAAATGCCTATGCCCTCCAAGCCCAAACCCGGGCTGACGAGAATGCATCAGGAGATGAACAGCGAGGCTGCCTCGTCTGGTTCACCACTGAGAGCAGCTGTGCCACCAAGGAGGGCGAAAGTAGGACAGAAGGTTCAGACGAACCAAACCATGCAAGATCTGGATGGGTGAAGGATGAACTGGAAAGGACGAAAAAGGAGCTGGACGAGATGACCAGAAGCATGCTCAAGATGGAGGACGATCGGGACATGTGGAGAAGATTGTTCGAAGACTGCAACAAAAAGCAGGGTCAAGAAATTGAGCGCTTGAGGCAGGACTACAAAGAGCGATCGGAACAGATGGCGTTGACAACGGCCGTGGAGAAAGTGATACCTGCAAGGAATATTCCTCGTGGGAAGTCCCCGATGGAGCTCTTGACGCCTCGAGAAATGAGTCAAACAACGGAAACACGGCTCCCGACAGCGACAGATCGAGTAACGATCCCGGACCCTAGTGACACCTTGGGTGACCCCGTCGTGGAACAAACGGTGAGGAAGCTAATAGAGACAGCTGGACGACTGGTCGCCAACAAGAATGCGCCAGGTTCCGGGGTGACTGCACCCTATGGAACGATCGACGACACGGGCAGAGTACGACTCTCCCAGACCGTGATCAGACAGGGGATAAAAGACGTGACGCCACTCATGGGGAGCTCGAAGGCCCCAGAGAGAAGAAAACAGAGGATGCCAGCGAAGAAATTGTCACGTGTAATAGATATACAAAAGAACAATCAATTGAAATACAATTTCACGGGAGTTCCGGAGACAGATCCGAGAGCTTGCTTCAATCGAGCGACTTGGAACCCGGCAGTAAACCTGCAGCAACCACCACTGGGGACATCACATCTGATACTGGGAGACAGCTTGGTCAGAGTACTATCGAATTTGAGGACCTCGTGGGTCACCACGGTGATGGCTTTTGGAGGCGCAACGATAGCCCAGCTATATCGAATGGTGGAACTGATGAATCCAGGGAGGATCCCCAATGTGATGATCCTGGTTGGAACGAATGACATCTCCAGAGGTTCAGATGAGTAGAAAGCACTATGGGAATCAATGATTGTGTGTTTGTTTACTACCCTCTGGTAGAAACTCAATTGCGCGGTACTGACCGTTTGCACTGTGCCAATGAACACGAGGAGCTTGACAGCAGCAGGGAGAAGGCACAACGAAGGACTCGTCAGGTGGAATACCATCTTGAGGAATCTCGCTAGTCGGAATGCCGGAAGAATGATCCTCATGGACATCGAACATGAGTTGAGAGCTATGGATCAGGCCAGACTGACCACGGACGGCATCCACTTCGATAGTATCGAAGGACAGGCTTGGTTGAATCGAGTCTTCCAAGAGCGGTTGGACGAATTAGAGGCGGAACTCTTTGACACAGGAGTGCTGAAGGAAGAAGCAACAGCGAGTGACGCGGTGATTACTACCTTTGTGCCTCCTAGCCTGGAGACACGCTTGGGGACGGTCCCAGCCGTCACGAACTACAGACAACAGAGCTCCAGCGAACCAGGTCAAAGGACAGACGTACAGGATCGATTGGGGGAAGCGCCGATGAGGAGGACCATCCATCCTAGGAGAAGAATAGGACCTGTTAACCCAATCGAAGAGACAGCCAGCACGTCTAGATCGGACACGAGATCGGAGACGACAAGTACCAGTCGAGAGGAGAGACGCCCGGGCAGAGGCTCGTTGATGTGGTCAAGACCCATACCGTCTCCCTGGCATGTATACAAAGACGAACTAATGAAGCTGGATCTCCAGAGGGTAAGCTTCATCGAAGATGCAAGGAGGATGCTGAATGGAGCGACGCTATCCGTCAGCAGACTGTACTCGATAACCGGCGTAGACTGGTTGATAGCCGCTGGCATAAATTTCAGCTCCACGACGGCCTTGAGATTTGCTGACCTAGAGGGACTGCCCTCTAACAACACAATGGGACCAGTGAATGCGAGACCATTGCAAGATGTGAGGTTGAATCATGATGAGGGGAATCGTGAAGAGAGACCAGGAAGATTTCTGACGACGATAGCGCCGATTGGACAACACGTGAAGATGTTCAGGCAGCTGACGACACCCCCTGGTCATGTGAAGGAAAGAATATACCCAAAACTAGTGAATCAAGATGGTGATGTCCAAAGATATGGCGAATTGAAAGCGATAAAGAAAGATGAGACCATCTTCGCCGCCTATGACAAAGCAGAAATGAGGAAGGCCAAGATTATGATAGTAGCAAATTCAGAGTTCGTGTACACCTCCAAGTCTCTGTTTTGGTCGGACGTCATAATGTTGGCAGCGGTTGACCTGGATCTACTTCAATCGGTATCTCTGGCTATAGGGGTACAAAGGCAGACGGACATGAACCCAATTACGATCGTGCTTGCTGGCATTAATGACCATCTACACAGTAGAGGTTTTCTGAGCAGACTCAGAGATCCTACAACGGCAGAGAATGCTGTGTGGCCAGCGATAAAAGATATCCTTGAGTCGATGGGTGAAGTGGTGGATGCGACGAAGGAGGGGTCGTTCACCAAAATCACACCGAGAGTAGTATTCGCGTTGTCTCCGGGGTATGCACATCTCCCGGATGGACTGAAGTTCGTGTATGCGATTGTGACCTTGCTTTCGGAAAGAAAATATGATGTGATCATATCAGCCCCAAATGGCATGATAGAGATGGAGAACCTGAGGCCACTCAAGGCTGAACTACCTGCAGTTTGGTCAGATATCTCAAACGCGATGAGAGGATTCAAGGACCATGCGCTACACATGTTAGTGTTGGACGAGGTGCTGGGGTTGGAACTGTCCAATTTCAGTCGACAGCTCAAACTGAAGCCGGGAATAGACGACGACCATCGAGTGATCGTAGCGATGTCCAACGACTTATGGTTCCGAGCAATGGAAGTGACAGGTGAAAACACGAGAAGGAAAATTCACTAGAGACTAGAGCTCATTTGGAGGCGATGGTTTTGAGAACCAAGCCGGAAGCCAACCTGTGGCTGCATCTGAATCCTCGAGTAGCGGCATTGGGTGCAGATACTTTTGAGCAAGGCCCTGTGATGATCACGAAGATCCATGCCTACTTGTTAAAGGAGATGAACCTGGCGGAGAATGCCGAAAAAATGACTGCTGAATTTGTAAACAAAATGTGTCAGATTACCCTGGAAACCTTCTGGACCCAGGAAGTGAAGGGACAGGAAGGCTTTGAACGGACAGACAGCATGCTGGAAGGGTTGGGAGCCGGATGGACCGCGTCCTTCTTGGTAAAAGTCTACCCGAAAGTCTCGCATTACTTGATAAAATAATTCCTCCAAGCAGTAGTGGAAGTGTCAATAGTGGAACTAATAGCCTTGTTCGTGACATTTGGAGCAGAGAGTTTCGTGAAAGGACCGGCGATGCTGCTCACCGAAGGAATCCAGAACCTGCGGTTAGATGGACTTCTGACATTGATTGCGATTACCCACGGAAACTTGGGAGGATTGATGAAGTTGACACGTTGTCCGGAGCAGATGAGAGAGAGAGTGAGGAATTTAGATATGAAGAAATCCACGGACTCGTGGAATAAGATAAGAGACCTGAGACACACTCTTATCCAATATCTCTTACAACAGAATCGCTTGCGTCAGAGGACGAAGAATCGCTTGAGGACGAAGATGCGTCAGAATTAGACCATGAGGATTTCATGAGAGGAGTAATTGCGAAATTCGGCCCGAGGTGTTTCTTTTGCAACTTGGAAGGTCATTTTAAATCAGATTGTCCGCAATTCTGGGATGCAGTGGCAGACATCAAGCATCCAAGGCATGAAGAAGCTTTGTCAGGAGTGAAAGCCAGCAAGGCTCGCCTGTTGAGTGAAGCGGAGGCACGCAGAAAAGATAAACCTCAAGAGCTGGCGGCAAAGAAAATGCAAGCGGTAACAGAAGAGACACATGAACCGGAACCAGCAACTGCGGCCGATGACTTCAAGATTGATTATAGGGCAGACGCGAGGGATGCTCTAAATAGAGTGCAGCAGAAACTGGTGACGAAAAAGATCGAACAAAAAGTGAAACTCGAACTGGAGAATGAGAAACTACAGGAGCAACTCAATACCTTCGAAGCAACGGAGTTCGAAGAAACTAAAGCACCAAGCAGTTTGAGCATGAAACTTAATGTGATCTCCGGTCAGAGGTTCGGCATGGTGCCACAAGGAAGCAAGATACAGTCGATAATTTCAGTGGCTGGACACCAGGTAATCAGAAATCTGAGTGAACCATCCGAGTTCACTTTGATGCATTTGGACACATATGCAGATTGTCTGAGGCAGGTGGAGCCACGCACCGAGTCGAGAGCTGTGCGAGCACTACTAACAACGGGTGGCCCTCGCATGAAGAAACTTCATGGACGCTACCTAGAGGTCTATGGGCCGTATCAGGTGATGCTGAACGTGGATGGAATCAGTATCTACACTAGGACTTATGTAACAACAGATGATGACCAAATGGGGCAGATCTATTTGGGTGAGGAGGAACTCAAAGTCCGCAGGATAGGCCATGACGCCATGATGGAACAAGATGCAGTACACATTGGGTCTGAAGCAGATGTGACCGCACATCTGCTCGACACCAACGAAACAAAAATCGGAGTCACAGGGCTTCTGGACACATGAGCGGTAGTGAGTGTGATGCCGATAAAAACTTGGGAAAGAATGGGCTTCACGAGGGAAGATCTGATTCCAAGGGATCTCCGACTGGCCGCCGCCAATCGAGGAGCAATTTACGTAGCTGGAAGGACACCAATAACGGTTCTCCACATGGGAGGACGGGATCTTTGGATGAGCTTCCTGGTGGTAGAGAATTTGGACCACGCCGACCAATTCATCTTGGGCAGAGATTTTGTCAGGAATTTTGACGTGATGATAGACTTGAACAATGGTCTGATACGGATTAGAAACCCGGACCGGAAGTACGTTGAGAAACCAATTAATAGGACAATAACAGACGAAAACAAGGTACCAATTTTTTTAGATAGAAAAGTAAAACTACAGCCAGGACAAGCTGTGGTGGCAATTTTTAGAATGAGAAATTTGAATTCGTTAAGTGATAGTAAACAGGTTTGCTTAGTACCAAATCCCAATAGTCAGAGTTCGGTGATTTTAGGCCGGAGCTTCTCGGTAACGCGAAACGGACTGTGTGTCAGTGTGTTATTGAACACACTGGACACCACGGTTTCAATCCAGCGTGGAAAGAAGCTTGGTTACGCTTTGCCGATGAGGACCGACTATGAGGAGACACAAAACTTGAAGAACATAGTGTGAAAAACTGTCCTTATCATGCCAGTAAAGATAAAATTTTAAAGAGGATTAATGAATTAAAATCTATTCATAAATTGTTTTCAATGAAATCCGAAACGGACGACGGCTTATCAAGCTGCTCGAATTTTCCGGAGCGCCCCTCGTCATATGAACTAGAATCTGACAAACCGGTTTTGCCAGAGATAGAACATTTAAAAGGGAAAATAGGTGAGGGAGATTTCGAAAAATTGCCGGACCTCCTAAATCGGAACGCAGATGTATTTTCAAAACATAAGGCGGATATCGGTTGCTGTAATTTCGTCGAACACGAAATCGATTTGAAGAGGGCGCCGTCCCCCATAGGGAAGGCACAAGACGAATGACGCCACACAAATCGGAAGCGTGCCGAGCGGAAATAGAAATGTTGCTTGAATACGACATGATAGAACCCTCGAGATCGCCATGGGCTTGCAGGGTAGTAATGGCGAAAAAGAAAGGGGGCAGCTTAGATTTTGTTGCGACTTTCGTTACTTGAACGCGGTAACAATAAAAGATGCGTACCCGATACCGCGAATAGATAACGCCTCTCTAAGCTTGGTGATGCCAAGTTCTTCACCACATTGGACTTGGGTTCTGCCTTCTGGCAAGTCCCTCTGCGGAAGAAGGATAGAGAGAAAACCGGACCACTTTTCAAAGACTGATGGCTCAGGATTTGACGAGAGTGACCAAGAAGTACGGTAATCTCGTGATGGGCTACGTGGATGACGTAGTCATAGCGACACCAAACCTGGAAGACCACATTGATAGGCTCGATGAGGTCTTTGGATGCATGAAAAGAGCAGGATTGAAGTGCAAACCATCGAAATATGAAATCCTTCGGGATTCGATTAAGTACCTGTGAAGAATGGTGGATAGGCATGGCCTGAGGCCGGACCCGGAAGCAGTGGAAGCAGTGTTGACATGGAAAGCTCCCAGAACGGACACACAGCTCCTGAGCTTCCTAGGGTTTGCCAATTACTACCGGGAGTTCATAAAAGGATATGCGGACAAGGTGTATCCGATGCAGAAGCTAATGCGCAACAAAGGGAAAAAGTTCGAATGGAACGATGAAGCACAATCTGCCTTCGAAAACATAAAGCGGGAACTGTGCGAAGCGCTAGTGCTAGGTATGCCTACAGAAAAGGGCATGTATGTTCTTGACACAGACGAATCGGTAGTAGCCATCTCAGGAATACTGCATCAAGAGCAAGAATGGAATGGAAGAACGGTTCTCCGTCCCATTGCATATGGCAGCAAGGTCTTGAGTGACACAGAGATGAATTATGGCGCACCAAAAGCAGAAATGTTTGCAGTAGTCACTTTCGTGGAAAAGTACCGTGCATACTTGGGGAGCGCTCCCTTCAAGTTACGCGTGGACAACAGAGCGTTATCCTGGTTGAAGATCTACTCGATGGATCAGAGTTATATTGGTAGATGGATACTAAGATTGGATGGCTACCATATGATAATCGAACACAGGATGCGTGAGAAACACCAGAATGCTGATAGCCTCAGCAAGAAAACTGAGTTCTATGAAAGATTGGAGCAGAAGCAAGCCAATCAGGCAGAAATAAATGAGGGATTCTCGTTTCTAGACAAGGAAACTTATGAAGCGCTTTCCTTAACGAGATGGTTGGATAAATATGGACATCCAATTCCAGGGCATCCTGAGTTACCTGTAGAGAAAGCAGCCGAGATAAAGATCCTATCCAAGGAGGACCCGGTCCCCTTAGATCTGTTGCTGCGCTCGAATCTGGTCCAGCAAGAACTCTCTCGCATGAACATAAACAGCCTCTCATTATTGGATAAAACGGTGCAGGTCACACCGCAAGTGATGCGGATGCTGGGTGGATTGTTAGAAAGAGAAGTGACCAGAGATGACCCCGAGTGGACAGCAGCAGTCAGTGAGAAGGTGAAGATCATGCCGTCCAGACGACAGCACGAAGAGAACGAGAGGCATTGTAGGATAATAGTTCAGCAACTAGTATCCTCAATACCCCACGAGATTTTAACCAGTACTTCTTACGGACAGAAAGAGCAGGGGAGCAGTACGCGAAGGAAAACCGTCACCTTTGTGGACCAGGATAAGGAAGGTGAAAAGGTAGAACAAAATCTGCTGCAAGACTATTTGTCCGGGGAGACGAATGATGAGAAGAACCAGCGAGCACAAGATCAACACCCGGGACAAGAAAGTTTGTCCGGGGAGTCTGAGATAGACGAAAAAGTTCCTGATGAAAAACAGGACCTGGGGAACAAGGTTTTGTCCGGGGAGATCAGATGGATGCAAAGAAGACACAGAAATGATCTGGAGGAGCGTGCAGACTCCATCACAACCTCTTCAACAGATGACAATTCCCGAAACTCAGGAATGGACACCTATTCAGACAAGAACTCGAGCTTGGGATCAGAACTGTCCGAACTAGCGATCCACACACTACTAGTGGAAGCTCGGGCAAGGGATCTGGACAGAGAGGTGTTCCAGGATCCTGACAGCGATCGCTACCTTATACCAAGCGAAAGAGTCTTTGACAACGCAGCGGATGATTTGTAGACAATAGCGATATCGAAACGTTCGATGAGTCTGGTGCCGCAGAAAGAGGTAGTCAGGACTGATCTTCAGCCGTTTAAACAAGAAACACAGCCGTTGGCGAAGATTTGGTGCGTTAAGATGGAAGAAGACACACACCAGCCCAACGAGCTGAATAGCCAGATGAGGGTCATGAAGACGTACTTAAAGCGAGATACAGACTCTCGGATCTTCTAAGGGCGCAGAGAATTGATCGCATGACAAGCAACCTGAAAAGGTGGATCGAAAATGGTTCTCCGGATAAAGGGGACCTCGAGGAAGATAGTTATCGCATCCTGAGACAGTACTTCATGCAGAAGGAAGGGAGGTTATATTTGAACAAGGACGGGATTGTGGCTTGTAAAAGAAGAGAAGAAGACAGAGTCCTATACAAGTATAACGCGATAGTGTTACCGCAACTCTATCAGACATAACTATTATTCAGGTCGCATGATCAGATGGGCCATCAGGGGATCGATAAAGTATATCAGAGGATCCTGAAGCGCTTCGAGTGGCCTGGAATGAAAAAGGCATGCGAGAAGTGCGTAACAGCATGTCTGTCATGCCAACAGGTCAAGGATCCAAGGAAGTTGCGATTTCCATTACAATCGATCGATTCGTCTGAATTTAATGAGGTGGTGCAGATAGATCACCAGAAGATATGCATGACAGACAGTGGTTATAATCAGGTGTTGGTCATGATAGATCATTTTACGAAGTATGCAGAGGCCGTGCCCTGCATAACTGCCTCGGCTGAAGAGACATTCGACCACCTGATCAATACGTGGATAGCAAGACATGATTGTCCGATGACGTTTCAATCGGATAACGGAACAGCTTTCGTAGGAGAGCTCACGAAAGAGCTTATGAGACGCTCACAGGTCGCTCAGGCTCACTCCACGACATACCATCCTCAGACGAATGGCTT
Source organism: Symsagittifera roscoffensis (assembly GCF_963678635.1). Taxonomy (NCBI): domain Eukaryota; kingdom Metazoa; phylum Xenacoelomorpha; order Acoela; family Convolutidae; genus Symsagittifera; species Symsagittifera roscoffensis. Next base: position 14,630,111 of record NC_087065.1, on the reverse strand, counting down.
AGTGGAAAGACAGAATAGGACGTTAGTGTCGATGCTGAGAGTATATCGTTCCAGGTACATGACCGATTGGGACAGATACCTTCCATAGGTGATGGGAGCATATAACAGCACGCAACACTCCACCACGGGAGTCAGTCCACACATGATGCTAACTAGACACGAGAAGTCTTTACCCTTAACCTTCTTCTACCCAGAGTATGAGGGAAAGAAAACGTCTCCACAGGTCTACGTGAGGGATGTGATCAGACGCCAACAGGAGTTGAACGATTTGTGTAGGCGAAATACTCAACAAGCGCAGGCAAGGCAGGGAAAAAAATTTGATAAGAAAGCAGCTGGTGCAAAAGCTTACTCGGTGGGAGATTACGTATGGGTATTTCAGAACGTTATACCACCGAAAGGGACAAAAAAGCTCCTAAAAAAGTGGAGGGGACCCTTCATGATTACAGTGTGCACCAGGAGGGACGCTTTTATAGACTGAGTACTGGCTGAAACGCCCACTACGAGAACATCAAGCCGCACAATCCATCGACAGAAGACTGGTGTATACCTGCGGAAATGAAAGAAGGGGATTATCTAAAGATGGATCCTGCTTGTGAGGTCAACGAGAAGGGCACCAGGGAGAAGAACGATGGAAACGAAGTCGTGGAGGAAGGAACGGATACACCGCTGGACCCGGATCCTAACGAGGTGATCGAAGCGGACGATGAAACCTTACCCTACGCAGAGGAAGATTGGCAGGATCCCGAACAGATAGAGGTTCCTAAGAACTTGGAAGCGGATCTTCCGTTCACGATACAGACTCGTCAGAAGGACGGGACAAGACCAAGAAAGAAATACAATCCTTACGGTGACGACTTTGTAGTGGATAGGATAGATCTGAAGAATATAGTGGAGGAAGTAGTGGGTCTAGAAGAAATAACTGTGTCACAGGACATTGACATAGTCGATGATCACGACAATGAGTGGGTCGAAGACCGGTCGAAGACCGGTCGAAACCCGAGGTAGAATTCGACGACGAGCAACAGCAGTCATATGAACAAGACTTGACGAACCTGCGTGTCTTAGAGTGGCTGAACGAAAGGACATCGGACCCTGAAGAGACCAGCGTCGCCATTCAAGACGTAGATCGTGAAAGCATGAAATACACCAAGACCGAACGAGATGATCCTTCCTGGGCTGCCCAGGAAGGACGACTACTCATTTCAGCTTCTAACCTCGACTTAATACCCGGTATGCGACCGACGGGGACGTCGATGGATATTTTTGTCCGGGGAGTGGGGGTAGGACTTACCCACACTGAAAACTTGATAATAAAAAAATTAAGAGTAGCAAGAGAAACAGGAGACTTAGAAGCAGAAACAGGCGAAGAACCTAAGAAACCTGACATAGGTAGGGTAGTTGAGTCATATTTTAACTTACCGAATGAATATTCAAGTAACATAATACTAACAGACAGTGATTTCATACTCACAAATAGAACATGTGCGATAGCAATCACAGCAGACATGAGTTTTAGGACAACGTTTTAGAACAACGATTTTAAGAGAGAATACAAAAACGTGGAATTCCTTTGGAAGCAAAGACCAGGGATAGGGGGCGTAGCGGCCTTACCTCCTCGTGGAAATGGACGTGAAGGAGCTCTCGCTTCCAGTGTACGATCCAAACAGAGGACGACTGCATCCTCGGGAATTGTACGCGCTTGTACACGTGATATTCTCTGGTTTTAATATACAAGTATATTTACATAAGAAATAATACTTGAGTATAGGCTGAGTGAGGTTCGAGAGGGTCTTAGGCTAAAGACTAAGTTGTATGTAAGGTGTGATATGTGTGCTATGTTATATTATGTGTTATGTTATTAAGCTCTTGGGTAAGAAGGGGCTAGTGACCATGAACAACTGAATGACGATCTTAGGAATAGATCCAAAGTTTGGACTGTCCAATCGTAGGTCGAATTCCAAAATTTTAGAGACCGATTGATTTTAATAAATTTTAGGATAAATATCTTTTCATCTGAACTGTTCTTAAGCGAATTTTAACGATATATGTTAAGATGAAACTGACAAGTGTGATATTTGTGACTTCTTTTCTAGATCCTGATTGATCATTTAATTACTCACTTGAGTCAAAACCTTGGAATGGAATCGAATCAAATCAAATCTGAAGAACAGTATGGACAATTTCAACCTGGATGAATTGATGGACCTGGCAGAGGCATTTGTAGGACCGATGATAGATGCGATCTATCGTCGGCTGATCGATCGAGACTTCGCTCTGGAGGACCCAGAGGTAGTCATGTTGCTGACCGCCCTGATCAACATCTTGGGGCATGACAACCGTGGGGACCGCCCCACGGAAGTCCTGTTGATGGCAGCATATGGAGAGAGGGGAGTACTAGACCGCCCGAACATGTGAGTGATGAGGTGGAGAAACGGGGCTCTCTCAGGGAGTGACTTGGCGAATGAGCCTGGATTGGGAAGTTCTAGGACTTACCAACCAGGTGAAATGCCTATGCCCTCCAAGCCCAAACCCGGGCTGACGAGAATGCATCAGGAGATGAACAGCGAGGCTGCCTCGTCTGGTTCACCACTGAGAGCAGCTGTGCCACCAAAGAGGGCGAAAGTAGGACAGAAGGTTCAGACGAACCAAACCATGCAAGATCTGGATGGGATGAAGGATGAACTGGAAAGGACGAAAAAGGAGCTGGACGAGATGACCAAAAGCATGCTCAAGATGGAGGACGATCGGGACATGTGGAGAAGATTGTTCGAAGACTGCAACAAAAAGCAGGGTCAAGAAATTGAGCGCTTGAGGCAGGACTACAAAGAGCGATCGGAACAGATGGCGTTGACAACGGTCGTGGAGAAAGTGATACCTGCCGGGAATATTCCTCGTGGGCAGTCCTCGATGGAGCTCTTGACGCCTCGAGAAATGAGTCAAACAACGGAAACACGGCTCCCGACAGCGACAGATCGAGTAACGATCCCGGACCCTAGTGACACCTTGGGTGACCCCGTCGTGGAACAAACGGTGAGGAAGCTAATAGAGACAGCTGGATGACTGGTCGCCAACAAGAATGCGCCAGGTTCCGGGGTGACTGCACCCTATGGAACGATCGACGCACGGGCAGAGTACGACTCTCCCAGACCGTGATCAGACAGGGGATAAAAGACGTGACGCCACTCATGGGGAGCTCGAAGGCCCCAGAGAGAAGAATACAGAAGATGCCAGCGAAGAAAGTGTCCCGTGTAATAGATATACAAAAGAACAATCAATTGAAATACAATTTCACGGGAGTTCCGGAGACAGATTCGAGAGCTTGCTTCAATCGAGCGACTTGGAACCCGGCAGTAGACCTGCAGCAACCACCACTGGGGACATCACATCTGATACTGGGAGACAGCTTGGTCAGAGTACTATCGAATTAGAGGACCTCGTGGGTCACCACGGTGATGGCCTTTGGAGGCGCGACGATAGCCCAGTTATATCGAATGGTGGAACTGATGAATCCAGGGAGGATCCCCAATGTGATGATCCTGGTTGGAACGAATGACATCTCCAGAGGTTCAGATGAGCAGAAAGCACTATGGGAATCAATGATGGTGTGTTTGTTTACTACCCTCTGGCAGAAACTCAATTGCGCGGAAACTTGGGAGGATTGATGAAGTTGACACGTTGTCCGGAGCAGATGAGAGAGAGAGAGTGAGGAATTTAGATATGAAGAAATCCACGGACTCGTGGAATAAGATAAGAGACCTGAGACACACTCTTATCCAATATCTCTTACAACAGAATCGCTTGCGTCAGAGGACGAAGAATCGCTTGAGGACGAAGATGTGTCAGAATTGGACCATGAGGATTTCATGAGAGGAGTAATTGCGAAATTCGGCCCGAGGTGTTTCTTTTGCAACTTGGAAGGTCATTTTAAATCAGATTGTCCGCAATTCTGGGATGCAGTGACAGACATCAAGCATCCAAGGCATGAAGAAGCTTTGTCAGGAGTGAAAGCCAGCAAGGCTCGCCTGTTGAGTGAAGCGGAGGCACGCAGAAAAGATAAACCTCAAGAGCTGGCGGCAAAGAAAATGCAAGCGGTAACAGAAGAGACACATGAACCGGAACCAGCAACTGCGGCCGATGACTTCAAGATTGATTATAGGGCAGCCGCGAGGGATGCTCTAAATAGAGTGCAGCAGAAACTGGTGACGAAAAAGATCGAACAAAAAGTGAAACTCGAACTGGAGAATGAGAAACTACAGGAGCAACTCAATACCTTCGAAGCAACGGAGTTCGAAGAAACTAAAGCACCAAGCAGTTTGAGCATGAAACTTAATGTGATCTCCGGTCAGAGATTCGGCATGGTGCCACAAGGAAGCAAGATACAGTCGATAATTTCAGTGGCTGGACACCAGGTAATCAGAAATCTGAGTGAACCATCCGAGTTCACTTTGATGCATTTGGACACATATGCAGATTGTCTGAGGCAGGTGGAGCCACGCACCGAGTCGAGAGCTGTGCGAGCACTACTAACAACGGGTGGCCCTCGCATGAAGAAACTTCATGGACGCTACCTAGAGGTCTATGGGCCGTATCAGGTGATGCTGAACGTGGATGGAATCAGTATCTACACTAGGACTTATGTAACAACAGATGATGACCAAATGGGGCAGATCTATTTGGGTGAGGAGGAACTCAAAGTCCGCAGGATAGGCCATGACGCCATGATGGAACAAGATGCAGTACACATTGGGTCTGAAGCAGATGTGACCGCACATCTGCTCGACACCAACGAAACAAATATCGGAGTCACAGGGCTTCTGGACACATGAGCGGTAGTGAGTGTGATGCCGATAAAAACTTGGTAAAGAATGGGCTTCACGAGGGAAGATCTGATTCCAAGGGATCTCCGACTGGCCGCCGCCAATCGAGGAGCAATTTACGTAGCTGGAAGGACACCAATAACGGTTCTCCACATGGGAGGACGGGATCTTTGGATGAGCTTCCTGGTGGTAGAGAATTTGGACGACGCCGACCAATTCATCTTGGGCGGAGATTTTGTCAGGAATTTTGACGTGATGATAGACTTGAACAATGGTCTGATACGGATTAGAAACCCGGACCGGAAGTATGTTAAGAAACCAATTGATAGGATAATAACAGACGAAAACAAGGTACCAATTTTTTTAGATAGAAAAGTAAAACTGCAGCCAGGACAAGCTGTGGTGGCAATTTTTAGAATGAGAAATTTGAATTCGTTAAGTGATAGTAAACAGGTTTGCTTAGTACCAAATCCAAATAGTCAGAGTTCGGTGATTTTAGGCCGGAGCTTCTCGGTAACGCGAAACGGACTGTGTGTCAGTGTGATATTGAACACACTGGACACCACGGTTTCAATCCAGCGTGGAAAGAAGCTTGGTTACGCTTTGCCGATGAGGACCGACTATGAGGAGACACAAAACTTGAAGAAACATAGTGTGAAAGACTGTCCTTATCATGCCAGTAAAGATAAAATTTTAAAGAGGATTAATGAATTAAAATCTATTCATAAATTGTTTTCAATGAAATCCGAAACGGACGACGGCTTATCAAGCTGCTCGAATTTTCCGGAGCGCCCCTCGTCATATGAACTACAATCTGACAAACCGGTTTTGCCAGAGATAGAACATTTAAAAGGGAAAATAGGTGAGGGAGATTTCGAAAAATTGCCGGACCTCCTAAATCGGAACGCAGATGTATTTTCAAAACATAAGGCGGATATCGGTTGCTGTAATTTCGTCGAACACGAAATCGATTTGAAGAGGGCGCCGTCCCCCATAGGGAAGGCACAAGACGAATGACGCCACACAAATCGGAAGCGTGCCGAGCGGAAATAGAAATGTTGCTTGAATACGACATGATAGAACCCTCGAGATCGCCATGGGCTTGCAGGGTAGTAATGGCGAAAAAGAAAGGGGGCAGCTTAGATTTTGTTGCGACTTTCGTTACTTGAACGCGGTAACAATAAAAGATGCGTACCCGATACCGCGAATAGATAACGCCTCTCTAAGCTTGGTGATGCCAAGTTCTTCACCACATTGGACTTGGGTTCTGCCTTCTGGCAAGTCCCTCTGCGGAAGAAGGATAGAGAGAAAACCGGATTCGCGTGTGAATTGGGATTGTACCAGTGGAAGAGGATGCCCTACGGTTTGTGCAATGCAACGGCCACTTTTCAAAGACTGATGGCTCAGGCTTTGACGAGAGTGACCAAGAAGTACGGGAATCTCGTGATGTGTTACGTGGATGACGTAGTCATAGCGACACCGAACCTGGAAGACCACATTGATAGGCTCGATGAGGTCTTTGGATGCATGAAAAGAGCAGGATTGAAGTGCAAACCATCGAAATGTGAAATCCCTAGGGATTCGATTAAGTACTAGTGAAGAATGGTGGACAGGCATGGCGTGAGGCCGGACCCGGAAGCAGTGGAAGCAGTGTTGACATGGAAAGCTCCCAGAACAGACACACAGCTCCTGAGCTTCCTAGGGTTTGCCAATTACTACCGGGAGTTCATAAAAGGATATGCGGACAAGGTGTATCCGATGCAGAAGCTAATGCGCAACAAAGGGAAAAAGTTCGAATGGAACGATGAAGCACAAGTTGCCTTCGAAAACATAAAGCGGGAACTGTGCGAAGCGCTAGTGCTAGGTATGCCTACAGAAAAGGGCATGTATGTTCTTGACACAGACGAATCGGTAGTAGCCATCTCAGGAATACTGCATCAAGAGCAAGAATGGAATGGAAGAACGGTTCTCCGTCCCATTGCATATGGCAGCAAGGTCTTGAGTGACACAGAGATGAAATATGGCGCACCAAAAGCAGAAATGTTTGCAGTAGTCACTTTCGTGGAAAAGTACCGTGCATACTTGGGGAGCGCTCCCTTCAAGTAACGCGTGGACAACAGAGCGTTATCCTGGTTGAAGACCTACTCGATGGATCAGAGTTATATTGGTAGATGGATACTAAGATTGGATGGCTACCTAAGATTGGATAGCAGGAAAACTGAGTTCTATGAAAGATTGGAGCAGAAGCAAGCCAATCAGGCAGAAATAAATGAGGGATTCTCGTTTCTAGACAAGGAAACTTATGCAGCGCTTCCCTTAACGAGATGGTTGGATAAATCTGGACATCCAATTCCAGGGCATCCTGAGTTACCTGTAGAGAAAGCAGCCGAGATAAAGATCCTATCCAAGGAGGACCCGGTCCCCTTAGATCTGTTGCTGCGCTCGAATCTGGTCCAGCAAGAACTCTCTCGCATGAACATAAACAGCCTCTCATTATTGGATAAAACGGTGCAGGTCACACCGCAAGTGATGCGGATGCTGGGCGGATTGTTAGAAAGAGAAGTGACCAGAGATGACCCCGAGTGGACAGCAGCAGTCAGTGAGAAGGTGAAGATCATGCCGTCCAGACGACAGCACGAAGAGAACGAGAGGGATTGTAGGACAATAGTTCAGCAACTAGTATCCTCAATACCCCACGAGATTTTAACCAGTACTTCTTACGGACAGAAAGAGCAGAGGAGCAGTACGCGAAGGAAAACCGTCACCTTTGTGGACCAGGATAAGGAAGGTGAAAAGGTAGAACAAAATCTGCTGCAAGACTATTTGTCCGGGGAGACGAATGATGAGAAGAACCAGCGAGCACAAGATCAACACCCGGGACAAGAAAGTTTGTCCGGGGAGTCTGAGATAGACAAAAAAGTTCCTGATGAAAAACAGGACCTGGGGAACAAGGTTTTGTCCGGGTAGTTCAGATGGATGCAAAGAAGGCACAGAAATGATCTGGAGGAGCGTGCAGACTCCATCACAACCTCTTCAACAGATGACAATTCCCGAAACTCAGGAATGGACACCTATTCAGACAAAAACTCGAGCTCGGGATCAGAACTGTCCGAACTAGCGATCCACACACTACTAGTGGAAGCTCGGGCAAGGGATCTGGACAGAGAAGTGTACCAGGATCCTGACAGCGATCGCTACCTTATACCCAGCGAAAGAGTCTTTGACAACGCAGCGGATGATTTGGAGACAATAGCGATATCGAAACGTTCGATGAGTCTGTTGCCGCAGAAAGAGGTAGACAGGACTGATCTTCAGCCGTTTAAACAAGAAACACAGCCGTTGGCGAAGATTTGGTGCGTTAAGATGGAAGAAGACACACACCAGCCCAACGAGCTGAATAGTCAGATGAGGGTCATGAAGACGTACTTAAAGCGAGATACAGACTCTCAGATCTTCTAAGGGCGCAGAGAAATGATCGCATGACAAGCAACCTGAAAAGGTGGATCGAGAATGGTTCTCCGGATAAAGGGGACCTCGAGGAAGATAGTTATCGCATCCTGAGACAGTACTTCATGCAGAAGGAAGGGAGGTTATATTTGAACAAGGACGGGATTGTGGCTTGTAAAAGAAGAGAAGAAGACAGAGTCCTATACAAGTATAACGCGATAGTGTTACCGCAACTCTGTCAGACAGAACTATTATTCAGGTCGCATGATCAGATGGGCCATCAGGGGATCGATAAAGTATATCAGAGGGATGAAAAAGGCATGCGAGAAGTGGGTAACAGCATGTCTGTCATGCCAACAGGTCAAGGATCCAAGGAAGTTGCGATTTCCATTACAATCGATCGATTCGTCTGAATTTAATGAGGTGGTGCAGATAGATAACCAGAAGATATGCATGACAGACAGTGGTTATAATCAGGTGTTGGTCATGATAGATCATTTTACGAAGTATGCAGAGGCCGTGCCCTGCATAACTGCCTCGGCGGAAGAGACATTCGACCACCTGATCAATACGTGGATAGCAAGACATGGTTGTCCGATGACGTTTCAATCGGATAACGGAACAGCTTTCGTAGGAGAGCTCACGAAAGAGCTTATGAGACGCTCACAGGTCGCTCAGGCTCACTCCACGACATACCATCCTCAGACGAATGGCTTAGTGGAAAGACAGAATAGGACGTTAGTGTCGATGCTGAGAGTATATTTTTCCAGGTACATGACCGATTGGGACAGATACCTTCCACAGGTGATGGGAGCATATAACAGCACGCAACACTCCACCACCGGAGTCAGTCCACACATGATGCTAACTGGACACGAGAAGTCTTTACCCTTAACCTTCTTCTACCCAGAGTATGAGGGAAAGAAAACGTCTCCACAGGTCTACGTGAGGGATGTGATCAGACGCCAACAGGAGTTGAACGATTTGTGTAGGCGAAATACTCAACAAGCGCAGGCAAGGCAGGGAAAAAAATTTGATAAGAAAGCAGCTGGTGCAAAAGCTTACTCGGTGGGAGATTACGTATGGGTATTTCAGAACGTTATACCACCGAAAGGGACAAAAAAGCTCCTAAAAAAGTGGAGGGGACCCTTCATGATTACAGTGTGCACCAGGAGGGACGCTTTTATAGACTGAGTACTGGCTGAACCGCCCACTACGAGAACATCAAGCCGCACAATCCATCGACAGAAGACTGGTGTATACCTGCGGAAATGAAAGAAGGGGATTATCTAAAGATGGATCCTGCTTGTGAGGTCAACGAGAAGGGCACCAGGGAGAAGAACGATGGAAACGAAGTCGTGGAGGAAGGAACGGATACACCGCTGGACCCGGATCCTAACGAGGTGATCGAAGCGGACGATGAAACCTTACCCTACGCAGAGGAAGATTGGCAGGATCCCGAACAGATAGAGGTTCCTAAGAACTTGGAACCGGATCTTCCGTTCACGATACAGACTCGTCAGAAGGACGGGACAAGACCAAGAAAGAAATACAATCCTTACGTTGACGACTTTGTAGTGGATAGGATAGATCTGAAGAATATAGTGGAGGAAGTAGTGGGTCTAGAAGAAATAACTGTGTCACAGGACATTGACATAGTCGATGATCACGACGATGAGTGGGTCGAAGACCGGTCGAAACCCGAGGTAGAATTCGACGACGAGCAACAACAGTCATATAAACAAGACTTGACGAACCTGCGTGTCTTAGAGTGGCTGAACGAAATGACCTCGGACCCTGAAGAGACCAGCGTCGCGATTCAAGACGTAGATCGTGAAAGCATGAAATACATCAAGACCGAACGAGATGATCCTTCCTGGGCTGCCCAGGAAGGACGACTACTCATTCCAGCTTCTAACCTCGACTTAATACCCGGTATGCGATCGACGGGGACGTCGATGGATATTTTTGTCCGGGGAGTGGGGGTAGGACTTACCCACACTGAAAACTTGATAATAAAAAAATTAAGAGTAGCAAGAGAAACAGGAGACTTAGAAGCAGAAACAGGCGAAGAACCTAAGAAACCTGACATAGGTAGGGTAGTTGAGTCATATTTTAACTTACCGAATGAATATTCAAGTAACATAATACTAACAGACAGTGATTTCATACTCACAAATAGAACATGTGCGATAGCAATCACAGCAGACATGAGTCTTAGGACAACGTTTTAGAACAACGATTTTAAGAGAGAATACAAAAAACGTGGAATTCCTTTGGAAGCAAAGACCAGGGATAGGGGGCGTAGCGGCCTTACCTCCGGCGGCGTCACAGATACCGGGAAAATACCTATGCTTCTTGGTAACGAGGGCGACGGAGAAGCAGCACGTGGACCCAGAGAACCTAGTCTTGTCCTTGACGAGGCTGAGGGACTTCCTAGTGGAAATGGACGTGAAGGAGCTCTTGCTTCCAGTGTACGATCCAAACAGAGGACGACTGCATCCTCGGGAATTGTACGCGCTTGTACATGTGATATTCTCTGGTTTTAATATACAAGTATATTTACATAAGAAATAATACTTGAGTATAGGCTGAGTGACGTGCGAGAGGGTCTTAGGCTAAAGACTAAGTTGTATGTAATGTGTGATATGTGTGCTATGTTATATTATGTGTTATGTTATTAAGCTCTTGGGTAAGAAGGGGCTAGTGACCATGAACAACTGAATGACGATCTTAGGAATAGATCCAAAGTTTGGACTGTCCAATCTTAGGTCGAATTCAAAATTTTAGAGACCGATTGATTTTAATAAATTTTAGGATAAATATCTTTTTATCTGAACTGTTTTAAAGCGAATTTTAACGATATATGTTAAGATGAAACTGACAAGTGTGATATTTGTGACTTCTTTTCTAGATCTTGATTGATCATTTAATTACTCACTTGAGTCAAAACCTTGGAATGGAATCGAATCAAATCAAATCTGAAGAACAGTATGGACAATTTCAAATTGGATGAATTGATGGACCTGGCAGAGGCATATGTAGGACCGGTGATAGATGCGATCTATCGTCGGCTGATCGATCGAGACTTCACTCTGGAGGACACAGAGGTAGTCATGTTGCTGACCGCCCTGATCAACATCTTGGGGCATGACAATCGTGGGGACCGCCACACGGAAGTCCTGTTGATGGCAGCATATGGAGAGAGGGGAGTACTAGACCGCCCGAACATGAGAGTGACGAGGTGGAGAAACGGGGCTCTCTCAGGGAGTGACTTGGCAAATGAGCCTGGACTGGGAAGTTCTAGGACTTACCAACCAGGTGAAATGCCTATGCCCTCCAAGCCCAAACCCGGGCTGACGAGAATGCATCAGGAGATGAACAGCGAGGCTGCCTCGTCTGGTTCACCACTGAGAGCAGCTGTGCCACCAAGGAGGGCGAAAGTAGGACAGAAGGTTCAGACGAACCAAACCATGCAAGATCTGGATGGGATGAAGGATGAACTGGAAAGGACGAAAAAGGAGCTGGACGAGATGACCAAAAGCATGCTCAAGATGGAGGACGATAGGGACATGTGGAGAAGATTGTTCGAAGACTGCAACAAAAAGCAGGGTCAAGAAATTGAGCGCTTGAGGCAGGACTACAAAGAGCGATCGGAACAGATGGCGTTGACAACGGCCGTGGAGAAAGTGATACCTGCAAGGAATATTTCTCGTGGGCAGTCCCCGATGGAGCTCTTGACGCCTCGAGAAATGAGTCAAACAACGGAAACACGGCTCCCGACAGCGACAGATCGAGTAACGATCCCGGACCCTAGTGACACCTTGGGTGACCCCGTCGTGGAACAAACGGTGAGGAAGCTAATAGAGGCAGCTGGACGACTGGTCGCCAACAAGAATGCGCCAGGTTCCGGGGTGACTGCACCCTATGGAACGATCGACGACACGGGCAGAGTACGACTCTCCCAGACCGTGATCAGACAGGGGATAAAAGACGTGACGCCACTCATGGGGAGCTCGAAGGCCCCAGAGAGAAGAATACAGAAGATGCCAGCGAAGAAAGTGTCACGTGTAATAGATATACAAAAGAAAAATCAATTGAAATACAATTTCACGGGAGTTCCGGAGACAGATCCGAGAGCTTGCTTCAATCGAGCGACTTGGAACCCGGCAGTAAACCTGCAGCAACCACCACTGGGGACATCACATCTGATACTGGGAGACAGCTTGGTCAGAGTACTATCGAATTTGAGGACCTCGTGGGTCACCACGGTGATGGCCTTTGGTTGGAACCACGGTGATGGCCTCGAATGATGGAACTGATGAATCCAGGGAGGATCCCCAATGTGACGATCCTGGTTGGAACGAATGACATCTCCAGAGGTTCAGATGAGCAGGAAGCACTATGGGAATCAATGATGGTGTGTTTGTTTATTACCCTCTGGCAGAAACTCAATTGCGCGGTACTGACCGTTTGCACTGTGCCAATGAACACGAGGAGCTTGACAGCAGCAGGGAGAAGGCACAACGAAGGACTCGTCAGGTGGAATACCATGAGGAATCTCATGACTCGTCATGAGGAATCTCGCTAGTCGGAATGCCGGAAGAATGATCCTCATGGACATCGAACATGAGTTGAGAGCTATGGATCAGGCCAGACTGACCACGGACGGCATCCACTTCGATAGTATCGAAGGACAGGCTTGGTTGAATAGAGTCTTCCAATAGCGGTTGGACGAATTAGAGACGGAACTCTTTGACACAGGAGTTCTGAAGGAAGAAGCAACAGCGAGTGACGCGGTGATTACTACCTTTGTGCCTCCTAGCCTGAAGACACGCTTGGGGACGGTCCCAGCCGTCACGAACTACAGACAACAGAGCTCCAGCGAACCAGTCAAAGGACAGACGTACAGGATCGATTGGGGGAAGGGCCGATGAGGAGGACCATCCATCCTAGGAGAAGAATAGGACCTGTTAACCCAATCGAAGAGACAGCCAGCACGTCTAGATCGGACACGAGATCGGAGACGACAAGTACCAGTCGAGAGGAGAGACGCCCGGGCAGAGGCTCGTTGATGTGGTCAAGACCCATACCGTCTCCCTGGCATGTATACAAAGACGAACTAATGAAGCTGGATCTCCAGAGGGTAAGCTTCATCGAAGATGCAAGGAGGATGCTGAATGGAGCGACGCTATCCGTCAGCAGACTGTACTCGATAACCGTCGTAGACTGGTTGATAGCCGCTGGCATAAATTTCAGCTCCGCGACGGCCTTGAGATTTGCTGACCTAGAGGGACTGCCCTCTAACAACACAATGGGACCAGTGAATGCGAGACCATTGCAAGATGTGAGGTTGAATCATGATGAGGGGAATCGTGAAGAGAGACCAGGAAGATTTCTGACTGTGAGAGCTCCGATTGGACAACACGTGAAGATGTTCAGGCAGCTGACGACACCCCCTGGTCATGTGAAGGAAAGAATATACCCAAAACTAGTGAATCAAGATGGTGATGTCCAAAGATACGGCGAATTGAAAGCGATAAAGAAAGATGAGACCATCTTCGCCGCCTATGACAAAGCAGAAATGAGGAAGGCCAAGATTATGATAGTAGCGAATTCAGAGTTCGTGTACACCTCCAAGTCTCTGTTTTGGCCGGACGTCATAATGTTGGCAGCGGTTGACCTGGACCTACTGCAATCGGTATCTCTGGCTATAGGGGTACAAAGGCAGATGGACATGAACCCAATTACGATCGTGTTTGCTGGCAATAATGACCATCTACACAGTAGAGGTTTTCTGAGCAGACTCAGAGATCCTACAACGGCAGAGAATGCTGTGTGGCCAGCGATAAAAGATATCCTTGAGTCGATGGGTGAAGTGGTGGATGCGACGAAGGAGGGGTCGTTCACCAAAGTGACACCGAGAGTAGTATTCGCGTTGTCTCCGGGGTATGCACATCTCCCGGATGGACTGAAGTTCGTGTATGCGATTGTGACCTTGCTTTCGGAAAGAAAATATGATGTGATCATCTCAGCCCCAAATCGCATGATAGAGATGGAGAACCTGAGGCCACTCAAGTCTGAACTACCTGCAGTTTGGTCAGATATCTCAAACGCGATGAGAGGATTCAAGGACCATGCGCTACACATGTTAGTGTTGGACGAGGTGCTGGGGTTGGAACTGTCCAATTTCAGTCGACAGCTCAAACTGAAGCCGGGAATAGACGACGACCATCGAGTGATCGTAGCGATGTCCAACGACTTATGGTTCCGAGCAATGGAAGTGACAGGTGAAAACACGAGAAGGAAAATTCACTAGAGACTAGAGCTCATTTGGAGGCGATGGTTTTCAGAACCAAGCCGGAAGCCAACCTGTGGCTGCATCTGAATCCTCGAGTAGCGGCATTGGGTGCAGATGCCTTTGAGCAAGGCCCTGTGATGATCACGAAGATCCATGCCTACTTGTTAAAGGAGGTGAACCTGGCGGAGAATCTCGAAGAAAAGACTGCTGAATTTGTAAACAAAATGTGTCAGATTACCCTGGAAACCTCCTGGACCCAGGAAGTGAAGGGACAGAAAGGCTTTGAACGGACAGACAGCATGCTGGAAGGGTTGGGAGCCGGATGGACCGCGTCCTTCTTGGTAAAAGTCTACCCGAAAGTCTCGCATTACTTGATAAAAGAATTCCTCCAAGCAGTAGTGGAAGTGTCAATAGTGGAACTAATAGCCTTGTTCGTGACATTTGGAGCAGAGAGTTTCGTGAAAGGACCGGCGATGCTGCTCACCGAAGGAATCCAGAACCTGCGGTTAGATGGACTTCTGACATTGATTGCGATTACCCACGGAAACTTGGGAGGATTGATGAAGTTGACACGTTGTCCGGAGCAGATGAGAGAGAGAGAGTGAGGAATTTAGATATGAAGAAATCCACGGACTCGTGGAATAAGATAAGAGACCTGAGACACACTCTTATCCAATATCTCTTACAACAGAATCGCTTTGGAACGGGAGAAGACGAGACTATCGAAAGAGAAGAGGATGTTAGACGACATGTTGGAGGCATGCCCCTGTTAACCGATCTGGGATTGGCTATGAGAACCGATCCCTTAGCGCTGATCAGAGGAGTCACGGAATTTGTGACAGTTATCTATGGACCAGCAGTCACGTTTGCGTTCCCTGACGTTAAAGTGGAGGCGTAAAGGAGGTTGGTGCTGCACCTGAACCTCATATCAGCAGTGGACGGTAGTGCACTGAACTGGTGTGAGCAGCACACATTGCGGGAGCTCATGAGTGAAGATCTGTTATTTGCAAAATTATCAGAGCCAGAGATGACAGTCATCAATTTTGACGATCATTTCCGTGATCGCATGGGAGAAGTAGAAAGAGGACACATCGAAGTGTTTCCGAAGCATTGGAATCTGAGACCCTATGATAAAACGAATGGTGAAATGACCAGAGTGCCTCGTCTCACTGCAGCATATCATAAAGTGAGAGAAGAAACGAAGGACTGGGGTGATTACGAGAAGCTGCCGGAGCCAATCCCTGAATTCCCTCTGATAAGAAGGATGTTACTCGGAGCAGCCTCCGTGGTACAAACTCCTAGGTTGAGATCATTCGAAACCAATGAAAGGAGAGTAGGGAATTTTGTAGCAACGATGGATACATACTTTGTGGGAAGAAATGCCGCTGTGTTACAGTACACACGATTTGCCTATACGGATCAAGCGACGAGAAGGCGAATAAGCAACGCCGCGACTCCCAAGCCTGGAAGATTTGATGAAGAATGGGCGGGATTAGGCTTAGCGCCTATGAAAATGAGTGGCAGGACCGAACTGCCTGAGGCCTCCTTGATCCTGACTAGTGTAAGACCGGAGTTGAC
Organism: Symsagittifera roscoffensis; assembly: GCF_963678635.1. NCBI lineage: Eukaryota > Metazoa > Xenacoelomorpha > Acoela > Convolutidae > Symsagittifera > Symsagittifera roscoffensis. The sequence continues at coordinate 14,613,968 of NC_087065.1, read as the reverse complement.
GGTTGTGGGAACGCTGCGAACGAGAACTTTCCTAGCACCCTTCGGCTGCGAGGAAATCAAAGTGGTCCATGGAGAGGAGGAAGATAGATCGGCCGGTACATTGATCATACCGAAATTTCCGGAAGGAGCCGACAATGATAAACAAGGACTCTCGAGCTCAAAGAGAGATATGTCAGAAGGAGATGACGGACAAGGAGGAAGCCGTCAAACCGAAGAACCCATGCAACAAGATGCAAGTCAAGCTGGTGGGGAAGACAACATGGCATCGACAGGAGGAGTATCCAGCCTGGATTTCAATATCTTCAGTGATGTTGAGAACAGTGCGGATACTTTAGAGACGACTGAGCCAGCGGATGAAGGCACTTTGACACTGGAGCCTCCGTCAGCCTTTATCGAAATGAAACGGAATTTGCCGGAGAGCAGCTCTCCTGGCAATTCAAGAAATAACGAACAAAGAATCCTTATGGAATCACCTAGAAGAAGAAGAATAGAGGGCTCAGTCAGAGTACCTTTCTTGGGAGCGTTGCCCGAAGAAGAATGGGAAGTACATCACCGAGACCATGAAAATAGGACGGGATGCAGATTGGACAGAGTGCCGTTCATGGAAGAAGTCTGGACAGTGGTTCAGAGCTATGGGACCCAATCCATTATGAAAACAGGTCTCAACCGACCCTTGATGCGGGAAGTCCTTGACAAGCTTGCTGACTGTGAAGGGAGATTGAGTGAGTTGTTGATTGACTCAGCCACTGATGAAAGTGAAGCGAATTCTCCCATCAAGATGACACCGCAGGACGATAAAGGAGAGGTGGTGTATCTGTCAAGAACCAGGAGAGGAACGATGCGATCAAAATTGGTGATTGACAAGATCAATGCGATGAAAATGAAGTTAGGCAGCAGAGTGATACCGAGGAGAGTAGGAAAGACGAAGGTGGATTCGGAGATATCGATGAAAGCTGTCAATTCAGCGAAAAGGAAACGTGTCGAAGAGGTCATAGATTTGGGACAAGGTGATTATCGATTGCCTGGCACAGATAAAATGTTGACTGATATAGCGATGGTGCCACCCGTTTTCATGGCGGGAAAAAAGTCAAAAGGTTATAAATCCAAAAGGAGTGACCGCACTCTGACTGGAGCCACCTTAGAAATGGAAATACTCAGCCAATGTGGAGAGAGCACAATGAAAGACTTTAAGCCATCTCCAATGAATCACGGAAAAGGAAATGTCGCAGGACAATTAGTACCAGTAGATTACAACCGACTGACAGTATCGGAGGCTGTGTCGATAGATGAACCCGCCGATGGATACATGGAAATGTTGGAGTACCGAAACTCGGCTAGAGGGCACGTGATGGCTCTGGAAGACACCGTCTGAGATACAGGCAGAAACGATGGAGCAGTTGGTGAGCCTTCCATGGAAAGCAGTGGTATTAAGGTACTTCGAAGAAGAGATGAGGACTACGCCGAGAATACACGCTCTCGTGGCAGTACCTTACGTAAGAACAGAATTACAACTGAGGTTTGCCTGGTGCATGATGGGACTGACTCACAAAGAGTATGATTCAGAAGCAAGGAAGAGGTCAAAAGAAGAGAAAGTTTCCCTTATGACGAACCTGAGGGATCTGATAGTCCAAGAGGGAGCAGCAGTAGCGTGTGCGAAGCGGAGAGACGCTCTCTGTTTCATTCGATTCATGATAGAGCAGATTTCAGTACCTGCATTGAACACCTGTGTTAAGATGCTGAGGGAAGGCGATGAGCGAGCGAAAGCCTTACTCTTGCTAGCACTGCTGGATATGCAGCAAAGCAAACCGATGAGGGTGAAAATGAAAGAACCCGAGGAGTTAGAGCCCATGAGAAAGATAGACGAAATCAGGAGATTCTCAAACAAGGAGCTGAGACTCACTAAAGAATCTATGGGGGCATTGCCGAAATCCAGTGAATACTGTGGACGGATCAAGAAGAAGTCGTACAGCTACGTATCCGGAATCATAGGGATAGCGTACAACCCTTTCCTGAGTGAAGACATACGCGATTGCTTCTTCGATTACGAACAGGCAGTGTTACTAAGATTCTGGACGTCGAGAATTGTAACAATTAAGAGCGCTAATAATCCACAGGCCAAATTGGGACTGTACTTGGAAGAAGAAGTGACTGCACCTTCCGTACCAAAATCCGACAAAAGAGTGGAGTTTGGGTTGGGATTCTCAGATGAATTACTGAGAACGAGCTTGATGGCAGTGTTAGAATTGATGAGGCCATCATGGTGTCCTAGTCCCAACGCTGACTTGATATTACGGGCGACACAAGACGTGCAGAGGGAACTGAATGCAGACTGTAACCTGCGTGAGCTTAACATTGTATATAATGTGATGATAACGGCCTCTAGGAGCAACGGAGAAGATAAAGTGGAGTTGCCTGGCTGGGGACCAGAAGACTGGGTCAAACCTGGTAGCCTTCTGGCGGAAGTCTGTGGACTGGAGGGTCATGTTTGTGGAGGTCTGGACTTTGTGAAGACCCTTGAGAAACAACACAAGCAATTGACGATATTGTTTGGGAATGTCGTGATGAAGGCAAGGACGGAAAAGGAACTGATAGCGGATTGTCATGGAGGAGCCGAGGTGAATCTAGTGACTGCACTAGGATTCTACAGCATGTTTAGTTCTTTAGAGTCACTATTGAATCTAGAACAGAGACATGAGATGGTCACAGCCATCAGTGTAGAAGTGTTCCCAGGAGTTCTGCAAACCGAGCAGAAATACATAGGAAAATGGAGGGAAGCGATCGAGACGGAAATGAACATCAGACACAGTGAGACTTATTGTAGACCATCGGGAGCACGATATTTGGTGGGTTCGACATTGGCTCCAATGTGCAAGAGCAGATACCCGGTAAATTTCGTAGCTGTGGATGTAAAGAGTACCAGAACGATCGTGCATCAAGCCATCTCAGTGCCGAAGTGTGTGAGACTGGCGAGAATGTCCGAGAAATCTTACGAGTTGCTATGTAAGATGTTCTCAGCAGTTCCAGAGAGAACCAAGGAAGAGTTGGAATCGATACTAGGAAAGAAGTTCATGGGATACGTGAGCGGGAACTTCAGTGACTTTGAGAGACAGAAACAGAGAGGATCAACTGTTACAGATTACAATACAGTAGACGAGAATGATGAAGTCCACCGAGTGATGATGGAATGGGAACCATTACTGGAAGTTTCGGGAAAACGTAACTGGAGGAGCATCATGTTGACACATGACGAGTTTCCCTGCCACTGCTTGCTGCAGACCTGGTGGTATCCCAAGCGTAGTAATCTGGTGTTGATCTGGGACTCTGGAGAGCTGCTCTCCATGGGTTTACCAGACTCATCGCAGCCCATAACAATAGTGATAGTGGGAGTTATGATGGCGATACGATGGCTGGAAGCTCACGTAAGAGAGAACAATAGACAGGAAGCGCCAACGAGAGAACAGTTGCGGAAATTGGATTGTCTAAAAGATTTAGATCTTTTTGAGACAATGTGCAAAATTCTAAACATTCCGATGGAAGTGAAGAAGATATGGGCAACAAAACGATTGATGCCATGGTTCAGAGCTAAGATGACTGCATGGTTGTACGAATATGCTAAAAAGCATATGTCGAAGCACGGCAGAGTGTACAGTGAATATCAGCTGGACATTGGAGCAGGAGCTTTCAAGCGAGCTCTCGTGACTCATCGGAATGCAGTGACCACCGCTGTGAAAAGAATTTCCAGGACAAGTGAACGTAGTGGAAAGGAGAAGGCAGAGATGTTAAAGGAAGATTTGGAGAGAAATGTGACGTTGTGTCTCCACAAAGAGCTTCTGCAGGAACAGAGAATCTAACGTGGATCCCCTACCTTGTTGCAAACAGAGGCTAGAAGAGCAGAAGTGTTGGAGGACTGCTTCCAACAGCGTCAGGATAGCTAACGACGTGTTGCAGGACACAGAAACTGAAAGTGCAGAGTCATTATCACAGGAGGAGGAGATGGAGCATTGACGAATGGCCGAAAAACGAGATGCAAAAAGAGACGAAATTAGAAGAATTTAGAAGTTTTAGAACTTCTAAACGACGAAAAAAGAAGAAAACAAAGAAGTGATGAAGAAGAAGTTAAAACTCAGAATTGTTTCATGTGTGTGAAAAAACTCAAGTCAGAAACTAAGCAACCAAGTTGTAATTGTAAAATGAAAGATTTAGTTGAGTTTTGAAGTTGTTGCATTTATAAATTTGATTTTGATTTTAGTTAAGTGGCTTCAGAGACACTTATTTACTGTTTATTTAGAAAGGTTTGAGTGAAGGTGTATATTTAAATATTCCAGCCTGCATGACTGTTTTTAATCAGCTAGGAGAACTGATCACTTTGTGGTGACATGAAAGGCTTGGGTAATCTCTCGAAGAGGAACATTGTTTCATTGTTCTTTCTAACCACAGAGTTTCTTAGTTTTAATATTCAGGACAATAACAAGCAAGATTTCCGAAGGGAAGAAGCATAGTAGGATAATTTTAGCTTGTTGGTTGGCAGGACTGTCCTGCAAACCAACACCTTTTAAATCTAGGAGAAAAAGTTTTTAATCAGGACATTGGAAGTCGAAAAATATGTTTTTATCTCAGGTCACATCCTCAATGTGCAGATTAATGAAAGATTTTGAAGGCTATAGTGATGTAGTATGATGCCATTTATATTCTGCAGTGAGTCGATATGACGTGGATAAAAGTAATTTCGTGCGTTTTGTAAATTCTGTTCGATGACACTGTACCAATTCTACGAACATTGCGAGACTGTCCGGGGAGTATGTGACATTCGATCAGAATGGATCAAAATGCAGATTCAGCATATTCGAATTTTTAGCAGTGAACCTTCCGATTTGGCAATTTTGAAGGAATAAAAGCGTTATTGGCACGATTGGCCAAACGGTGAGGTCTAGAATTTCTGGTATTTTGAAATTTTAAAATTTCGAAATATGACGTCATATTTCTGAGAAACGTCAGAAACGGCCATTTAGGAAGAAAGTCGAAGAAAAACACAACAACAGTAGTTGCGCTGACGATAACAACGGAAATTGTGATTGAGAGACAACAACAGATTGCAGGAATAGCAGAGACCGTTCCGAGTTGCAACTATTGTGTCGCTTCAATAGTTGCAAGGCCGTGGCGAATAACGGTGAAGGGTGGAAAACCAGCCTTCCGCAGGGAAGATAAGAGCCTTATTTCCCCGGATTCAAGAATCCGGAGGGGTGCCGGGACTGAAACTTTTATCGACTTATATAAACTTTTAGCTTCCCTGTCATGTCTTGATTTGAATTTAATTAACATCTGATTCATTCTATTAAGATGAGAAGCTAGGAGTTGGGGGAAAGGGCTGAACAAAAACAATAATAATTCAATAAGTAGTAGTAGCCCTGATTTTAGGAGTGACCTCGTGGTCTGCGGATACTGAGACCCAGCCATGAGCTCACTATTTCTGCATGTAATTAAGTTAATTTGAGTGTTTTGACCGAAGCCGAAAGCAGTAACGTTTTTGTCGACCCGATGTTAGAAAGACCACCGAAAGTACTGGCTTGGTAGAGACGGCGAAAAGCATGTAAAGCTCTGTTTAGACGTTGGCCAGGCGTCTTAGGACTTAGTTTTATTTTCCGTCGATATGTATCTTCCGGGCGAATGTTACACGAGACGATGCTCTTAGTTGTGAAAACGATTGAAATTAACTTTTCATCAAAGTTTCCTCCGAAATTATTTAGATTTTTTTTATCTTTGTTAGAACTACGGGGTCTAGGACAACAAGCCGACGGGACTTCAAGCCGAAATTTAAACATTACAAGCACCTAAAAACGCTAAATTTTTATAATTAAAATGTTTATTTTGAAAAAAAAGTAGACAAGTTTAGTTCATCATAAGCGTTCTTCATGACAATGCACCATTTAAGAGTGGCATCAGAAAGTTAGATCAGCAGGATTTTGAAATGCATAAATTATACACATGAAAAACCCCATGAACAATGTTTTAATTTTTTATATTCCTAAACATCATTTTTAGGCTCAAAAATAACAAAAAAGCCAATAACTTGTTAAGCAAGCTGATGAAATTGAGAATTTTTTCAAAACAGTTTTCAAATTATCCATATTTCATAACCTTTTGACGAAATGTTCGGCTTGAAGTCCCTTTTTATACGATTCGGCTTCAAGTCACGTCGGCTTGATGTCCGGCACCCAGAACTACGTCCTCAATATTTTGTTTTCGTTCAATTATTATGCATTTAAGAAATTTTTATCAATATGATCACACCAGCAAAATTGTTTAAAAGTTCATTTAGCTATTAAAGTGGTTGAAAAAAGTGTCAATAGATTTTCATTGTGCAAAATCGACTGATAATGGAAAACCGAAAAGAGATGTCTGCAACCATTAAACTGCGTGAATTTTTTTCAGGATTATGTTTTAATTGCTCCAGCCGTTTTTGATAACTCTAAATGTCCCCGTGCTATGGATCTCCACAGTTTAGTAAAGTAGCATCTGGTACTGGAATCAAAGTGTATAGATGCCTGCGTTTCACTCCGAACGGACGCAATCACTCTTCGCCATGGGCGAGCAAAGTACTGAACAGTAGATTGGGTCGTGAAAGTGTATTAATTCAGCAGCGTTTATTTAAAGAGGCTGAAATTTTGAGGCAGATGGATCACCCTAACATAATAAAACTGAAAATTGTCAATGGAATTGAGGAGAGGAGTACTGCACTGAACCTTGAGTTCGGAGGCAAAAGTTTATCAGAAATTTTATATGGCACACGAAAATCTTCATTTAATGATTCTGTTAGTTTAACTGCAGAAAATTGTCAAATTATTATTACAGATGTCATAAACGCGCTGAAGTATTTGCATCTGGAGAAGTTCCTTTTACATGGAGATATCAAGTCGGATAACATTCTATTTGACCAGCAGAAAAACGTTGCAAAAGTTTGTGATTTTGGAGTAAGTCTTGAAATGAGAGCCGGTGGTTCTGGAGAATTTTTGGTCAGAAAGAACCATAGCGAATGTTACTTCGGCTCTCCCGAATATCAGCCAAAGGAAGTAATGGTTGAGGTAGACTGCGAAGAGGATCGATCAATTACCGACCGCTGCGACATTTGGGCATTCGGACTTGTTATTTTTGAAATCATTGTTAGGAAACCTCCATATTCTCGGTTGATTCCAAGTCCTGATGGGAAGTCCGGGTTTGAAATTGCAGTCGATCCAGCAATAGATGAACTCCTCGGAACAAAACCAATTTTGTCAGATCAAACTTTCTATGCCCCAGAAAAGGTGGTCAAGTTGTTTAATTGGTGCACAGAGGAAGATTTTCGAGACAGAGCATCTATTTTGAATGTTCATCATCTTTGGAACGAATAAACTTCTTATACCTTTACTACAAAATATTAAAACTCTCAAAATCATTTTCAGAACCATTTTGTAAATTCTAGTTTTGTACACGTGGTAGTAGTGTAGATGTGTTAATGATAATATAACGGTTAATTGACATTTAGAAGTCGCGTTTTTAATTAGCTTTCACTGAGTTTTTTTAGCTACCACACTCGTTCACAAGACTACGTCTCCTATTTGCAAAAGGAACTGTTTGCAATACATTGGTCACACTGTTTTGCAGGAACGGCCCGCCCTTATATAAACCATTTAACCTATGTTCATCATCCGTATAAAATTTACCCGAGGTTGACTCAAATCCTCAAAAAAATTGATGATCTTTTGAAGACAGCATTGTTTTGTTTCGCAAGATTCCGATTTTTCCAACCCTTATCGCAAACCAAAAAATAATAGGTGTCCCTCTAGTTGATCGTGAGTGAAGACGATAGGCGATGGATATGTCCCTGTCGTCATTGGTTGCTCCAATCTCTCGTGATATACTGACAATCTTAGCAATGTTGACTCAATAGTTTCCTGTTTCTTTCCATTTTCAACTTGCTCGGGTTCTCCTATGATGCGACGATTATACGTCTCTCTTTTCTCTGCTTCAGATAGGGTTTTCATTTTGTTCAGACCGGACTGGGCGTAAATTGTTTTTGTGTCGGACCTTATTTCATCATTTTTTCAAATTTCATCTTCTTCTTCCCCTTCTTCGTTCTGTTACGACCTTTGCAGGTCCTAGAATGGGACTCGGGCTCGCTCACTGCTCTCCTCCGTGTATGTTCCTCTTATGACGCGCGAGATTTGTTGCACTCTGGTCCTCCCCGCATATGTCGCATATCGCCCGTTTGCCTTTTGGGGGTTCCTTAGTATGTCCCTCGCATGCTCGCCTATGGTTCGTCCATGGCCCTTTCTCGTTGAACGTGCGCATGCAATGCGGGCATGTGAAGGTCGTGAGACGCTCGTGGTGCATTTTCCTTTCATGTTGTGTCCTTCCACCCTTACTGGCGCACACTCGCTCACATCCTTCCCATCTACATTTATAGACATTCCCCCTTGAGTCTTCAGTATACTGTGATCTTCTGGGCTTTTCCTGTCTTCCATTTACGTTGCACATTTCATTTTCCCAGTTCTCAATGAATTGCATCCGTTCCTTAGTCAGTATCTTCCACTTTTTCCTGTCGCGGGTGAGGTTCTCGAGGTCTGTCCAATCCTTTCCCATCTCTTTAACTAGCTTCCTCCAGTATGAAATAAGACCATTGCGCAGGGTGCCCTGTTGTGTCGGCTCCATTTTCCAGTGTCCTAGGACGACTCTTTTCACTGTCCTGGTATTGGGCATTCGCAGAATGTGTCCTATTCGTTCCAGGGCTCGTTTTTCTATTTTGCACCGAATTGATGGTATTCCCAACTCTTTCCTTATTTGATACGAGTTTGTGCTGGTTTCCTGCATGCGTATCAAGGCAAGACCTCTTCCTCCATTCCAAATATGCCGATACGCCTTGTCCACCACGCTTTGCATCTTATTTATGTCTGTCTTTGACCATGGCCTCACAGCTGAGTCAAATAGCATTGTAGACTCAACTGTGGCTTGCACTACGATAGCTTGGGTACGTTTTGATAAGGTAGATTTCCATAACCACCGTTTGATTTTGTACCACGCGCAGTACCCTCTTTTTATCCGAGCAGCCTTGTCTTCATTTTTACCGATTCGTGTCCCTAGCATCCTCGTTTTATTGGCTGCCTCAGAAGCGAAGGATATGTTTTCCTCCTTGCCATCGTGGCACTTTTCTTCGAACTGGGCGAGGGCTTCCTTGAAAGCTGTCTTGCCTTCCCTCAGCTCACTGTTCCAGCCAATAAGGGTTGAGTCGTCCGCGAACAAGGAGTCCACTAAGATGAACTTCTCTTGTGTACTACTTCTCGTCGTTCTCCGTGTATCTACGGGGGGTAAGCTATTGCCGGGTCTCCAGCTCCACGCAAGGCCGTACTCTTCGTCGTTACTCACTGCCTTTTGTTCCCGCATTTTTGTGCTAGTCGGACCGCTTGAGTATGGTAGATGTTATACAGGATTGGTAATGTTGCACATCCCTCTCTCAGTCCTCGCTGTGGCCTCCAGTTCTCACTGAGGCCCTCTTTACCCTTGACCCTGTAACAGGTTTTCTCATGGAGGCCTTCGATTATTTCCAAGACACTCGAAGTGACGCCTAGGCGCTCCAGAATTCTCCATAGGAGTTGCCTGTTGGTTCTTGGGTACGCTTTTGTAATGTCTAAGAGGGTTGCCCCGGGGCGCCTTTCATCAATTTGTTGACAACAACCTAGCACTCTTCTTGTCTCCTCGTCCACTCGCAGGACAACTTGCGTAGCATCTGCTGTAGAGCGGCCGCTACGAAAGCCATTTTGATTCTCATCCATGGCGCCGATCTCTTCTGCCCATCTTCTTATCCTTGTGGCAAAGAGCCTTGCTTTGATCCTGCTTGCCAATGGTAGGAGACATACCCCACGGTAGTTGTCCAGACAGTTTTTTGCACCCTTTTTATGCAGTGGTATCATCCAGCCCTCTTTACAATCATCTGGCCAGTCCGATGGACTGGTACCTAGGAGATTGGTTATGCAGTTGTATAGGGCTATTTTGGCGTTTCTGCTAAGGCATTTAATGCCGTCCATTCTGATACCATCGTTGCCCGGCGCTCCGTTGCTTATTCTTTCCAGCTGCTCAGTGAATTCGGCGAAGGTGATATCCTTCTCCAGGCGTTTTGCCTTCCAATCAACTTCACCTTGTACTGCGCTTAAGCCTTCATCAACACCTTTCTCGTACTCTGTTTTCGGGCCTTGTTCCCTTAGCTTGTCCCAGTTGATAACTGCTTGTGGCTTCCTTTGACCAAAGCCTTTCGACCTCCACTGTAGGTTGCATGACATGCTCATGGTCCGAGAGTTTACACCTGGTGTTGATGGTTCTTATGCCCCTTGCAACTCGACTCCTTTGCGACTGCTTCATGACAAAACCATCTAATTCGTGCCATGTATGGTAGGCAGGGTTTTTCCAAGTGCCCCTATTATTGTGACGGAAAAAACTGTTCACCCAGCAGAGTTGGTGCTCATGACACCAGTCAATTAGATCTCTTCCTGCTCTGTTGGTCTTCCCTAGACCAAACTGGCCCGCAGCTTCGTCCGCCTCGCGCACCTGGATATCTCCCACTGTCGCGTTGAAGTCACCTCCTATGACCAAAATGTCTCTTGCTTTCCTGGTCTGGAGTTGACTGCTAAGCTCCTCACGGTACTCCTTAAAGACTTCGGGGTCGCTATTCCACAATGGCTGATAGAGAGCTATAAGTTTTGTGCCGTCCACGCAGACCGAGATGCGCCTTTTTCCGCATTCTCGTTGGCAACCTTGGTCGCGCCAGTCTACGGCCCATAGGTCTCTTAAGAAGACTCCACTGCATTTCCCATGGACGAGTACTCCATAGAGTTCTTTTGACTTAATCCACTTAATGCCAGGAGTCTCCTCGTTCATTTCCGAGAAAAGCACTAGCTCCACTTCAGATTTTGCAATTTCCCTTAACATCTCGCAAAACCTGCCCCTTCTTGGGAAGCTAGCTCGTGCCTTCCTGACATTCCATGTCCAGATTTTGGTAAACTTGTGCTTGTCCAGAGTTTTCGCGGTATTTGACCATTTTTCTTCCCGTAGAATCTTCCTTCTTCCTCTCCTACGTCTTCGCTGCTTCTGTCTTCGCAACAGTTTACCGCTTGTCTCCGCCGGCTCTTCTTGTATCGGTTGGCAGCATTCACCTAGGAACGATGGGGACCATCTTCCATCCTCCCCTTGTTTTGTGCAGTCCCAGTGGATCCATTCGCTGCAACCGTTACATTTGACCGACCACGTTTTGCGTGTTATCCCCTTCCGACACTTCGTGCACTTCCAGGTCTTTGATGGACCCGGGTTCTTCTCCACGTCGTGCAACAGTCCAAGTCGGATTGCCGCTAACGCGTGCCTTTGTCCCGTTATCGCCTTGTTTCTCCTCCGGTGGTCGGCTACTCCTCCGGCGGGTTTGATAGGGGTATTGGACTCAGCAGTGTAGCCTAGGCTAAACCCACTGCTGAGCCTCAGTACCCCCCCCCCTGGTTTGGCTTTTGTTCTCCTTGACGGATCTGCGCTTCTTCCCTCTTGCCGGGACCAAACCATGAAGAAACAATTTCATCTTCTAATTCGAATTTGTCGCCTTCTTCCTCGTATGGACTTAGAATTGATCTGGGCTTCTTCTCTGCTGGATCTGTAATTTGAGTTTAATCTATAGATCTGTGGTTTAGACATGTACTGCCATTGATATTGGATGAATGGAGTTCAATTTTCGTCTCTAAAACTATTTAACAAGTTTATCACAACAATTATGCTAATTGCATCTTACGTGATTCGAAAACAATGCAGGAGCTATTGTCTTGTAACAACCGAGAAAGGCCAGTTTTCCCCATTTCTTTAAATGGTTTCTTAGCTTGCATCAGTTTCTCACAAAGGCAAATATTTGTTACCTGCCATATTTTGTGTTTCTTTTCCGATTATACATAAATAATGTTTTTCATAATTATAATTGGCGCTGAGCTTCGCCTTGCCTCTGTGTTACATTGGGCCAAAGCAAATATTTTTGAAGCTGTATCTAGACACCATCCTTGAAGTAGTTTTTCTGCGCATATCAATCGCTGATGAGACTTTTGTAACCAGGCAAGTAGGACTTTTCTTAATTTAATTTAGATTGTGGTCATTTTTGTCTGATACTGGATGCCATTTTTGATACTTTAGAACGTAGAATGTTTTTTTTTCGTCTTTTTTCTTAGTTTTAATTTTCACAAGTTTTTCTAAATTTAAATCTTTTTTATCTTGTCTGATTATCTTTCGAATACACGTCAGGTTTGTCAATTAGTTTCAGTGTTAATGAAGGTACTGAAGTTTGATTTACTAAGGTTGATTTTTTCATAGATTTTTCACCCCGGTTTTCTGATGTGGCTGTTTGAGTTTTAACACTTTTGACGTTGAACTTTTAACGCTCTTTCAGTTTTGGTTCCAAGCTGAGCTCAAATTACGCAAACGAAAGTGAGATTGACGCAAAAAGTGGAGATCTAAAGTTAACTTTTTTTATGGGGCTCGGTAATTCAATTCTCTCAAGTTGGGCTAGTTGTGCTATCATCTGCCGTATCAAATGTAGAATGAATTATACGCAGTCTGTTCTAATCGATGAAATCATATTTTGTTAATTGCTAAGTTCAACAACAGTAGCCGATTGCTGTGCAAATGGTACAGAAGGTTGAGAACAAGCCTCACACCACTGAAGTACACATAATTTGAACGAAAGTTCTTAAATGCTTGGCAGAATACCACCAACAAGTTCATCAAATGAGCTCAAATTTGACCGGAAAACCGAAAGTTCTCTTTCACAACTCCGAGCAGGTTACTCAACTCACTTCAAAAGCTACCATCATAAATAAAACAATATTTTACCCAATGTCTACCCAAGTTGTTCTTGAGAATCTTGATGTCGATTTTGATGTCGACAATCTCTTTCACTGCCGAGTTCACCCTACGTCTCTTACTATCGAGAATTTGATCTTACTTGTTAACTGAAATTCCCTCTTGAGCCTGGCATGGAATTTCTTTCAGTTCTCCTGTCGCCGGAAAAACTTGACCTCCAGAGCCTGCATAAATTTTTGAGCCTGCAATACAGGGTAGCCGTCAACACGAGGTTGAAAATTTTATCATTGGAAAATACGGTGTACAAAGTTTTAGCCGCTAGAGACCTTGGGGTAAATACTATGCTAGAGTAGACGAGCAATCATCATCATAACTGGGCATAAACAAAAAATTTTATTGCCCCTTCTATGTCTGCAACAGAATCAAATTTTCCATTTCAATCGGAAGCTCAAAACAGAGATCGCTGTAGCTACAACTGCAACATTAACCCCAGTTATAGTCCATCAACACATTTTTTTTTGCAAAAGTCTCAAAAGGTGTAAATTTTACGAAAATTTGTTTATTAAATGTTTATTTTTTTTGAGGGGAAGGACGGAGGTTAAGAAAAAGGACTTATTCTCGAAGCCAATAAGATAATTACTGATGTTCGAAGAAGCTGCTCTCCTCAGACCATGCTCTGATGTTCTACCCAGACAATGCCCAAAAAATAACTCAGAGCGTTTTCAAATTGTTGTAAAGACCTTTTTCAGGTTAACAGTTTGTAACTAAACAAGTTGAATCATTTGTTATCTTGGTTTAGAATGAATGGAAATTTTTTAACAGTTGCGGCACACTTACTCTAGGGGTAAATACTACGTCTAGACCTGATTTATATTCAAAAAAATTGTCCGCCTTTTGTTTGTTTGCATGATTTTATGGCTGAATTGCCCAACTTGGATTTTTTTCAGTTATAAGCAAAGTAAATTGTTATTGCCAATGTTTTTTGAATTTTTCCTGTATTTTGTAAATTTATTGCATCTCAATTTTTTGAATGCTCTCTTTTGGCTGAAAAGTTTTGAAGGGCAACAATTGCTTCGGTTTTATTTGAATCAGCTGAGTAAACTCATTTTGCATCGTTTGAAAGATCTGCTTCGCCTGTTTTTTTTTTTCAAAAAAAAACTGGTCGGAAACTCTGTGCCATTTTAATAGTAGTTTAACTGGAGTTTTAGCTAGAACTACTGGAGCGATACTGGGTCTACTGCTGAAAAAAGGGTTCAGATAGAATTAAAAATTTTTATTTTGTCTCAATTTTGTCGGCTGACTTGCCAGTTGTTTTATTTCTGTAACTTTTTCTTAATTTTTTCACTTTTTTTAAGATGGTAAAATTAGTGCATTTTTTTTGATTTTGTACACTCAAAAGTTGTCAGTTGTCTGTTTGAAAAGAAAAAAGTTGAACGTGCGCATGCAATGCGGGCATGTGAAGGTCGTGAGACGCTCGTGGTGCATTTTCCTTTCATGTTGTGTCCTTCCACCCTTACTGGCGCACACTCGCTCACATCCTTCCCATCTACATTTATAGACATTCCCCCTTGAGTCTTCAGTATACTGTGATCTTCTGGGCTTTTCCTGTCTTCCATTTACGTTGCACATTTCATTTTCCCAGTTCTCAATGAATTGCATCCGTTCCTTAGTCAGTATCTTCCACTTTTTCCTGTCGCGGGTGAGGTTCTCGAGGTCTGTCCAATCCTTTCCCATCTCTTTAACTAGCTTCCTCCAGTATGAAATAAGACCATTGCGCAGGGTGCCCTGTTGTGTCGGCTCCATTTTCCAGTGTCCTAGGACGACTCTTTTCACTGTCCTGGTATTGGGCATTCGCAGAATGTGTCCTATTCGTTCCAGGGCTCGTTTTTCTATTTTGCACCGAATTGATGGTATTCCCAACTCTTTCCTTATTTGATACGAGTTTGTGCTGGTTTCCTGCATGCGTATCAAGGCAAGACCTCTTCCTCCATTCCAAATATGCCGATACGCCTTGTCCACCACGCTTTGCATCTTATTTATGTCTGTCTTTGACCATGGCCTCACAGCTGAGTCAAATAGCATTGTAGACTCAACTGTGGCTTGCACTACGATAGCTTGGGTACGTTTTGATAAGGTAGATTTCCATAACCACCGTTTGATTTTGTACCACGCGCAGTACCCTCTTTTTATCCGAGCAGCCTTGTCTTCATTTTTACCGATTCGTGTCCCTAGCATCCTTGTTTTATTGGCTGCCTCAGAAGCGAAGGATATGTTTTCCTCCTTGCCATCGTGGCACTTTTCTTCGAACTGGGCGAGGGCTTCCTTGAAAGCTGTCTTGCCTTCCCTCAGCTCACTGTTCCAGCCAATAAGGGTTGAGTCGTCCGCGAACAAGGAGTCCACTAAGATGAACTTCTCTTGTGTACTACTTCTCGTCGTTCTCCGTGTATCTACGGGGGGTAAGCTATTGCCGGGTCTCCAGCTCCACGCAAGGCCGTACTCTTCGTCGTTACTCACTGCCTTTTGTTCCCGCATTTTTGTGCTAGTCGGACCGCTTGAGTATGGTAGATGTTATACAGGATTGGTGATGTTGCACATCCCTCTCTCAGTCCTCGCTGTGGCCTCCAGTTCTCACTGAGGCCCTCTTTACCCTTGACCCTGTAACAGGTTTTCTCATGGAGGCCTTCGATTATTTCCAAGACACTCGAAGTGACGCCTAGGCGCTCCAGAATTCTCCATAGGAGTTGCCTGTTGGTTCTTGGGTACGCTTCTGTAATGTCTAAGAGGGTTGCCCCGGGGCGCCTTTCATCAATTTGTTGACAACAACCTAGCACTCTTCTTGTCTCCTCGTCCACTCGCAGGACAACTTGCGTAGCATCTGCTGTAGAGCGGCCGCTACGAAAGCCATTTTGATTCTCATCCATGGCGCCGATCTCTTCTGCCCATCTTCTTATCCTTGTGGCAAAGAGCCTTGCTTTGATCCTGCTTGCCAATGGTAGGAGACATACCCCACGGTAGTTGTCCAGACAGTTTTTTGCAACCTTTTTATGCAGTGGTATCATCCAGCCCTCTTTACAATCATCTGGCGAGTCCGATGGACTGGTACCTAGGAGATTGGTTATGCAGTTGTATAGGGCTATTTTGGCGTTTCTGCTAAGGCATTTAATGCCGTCCATTCTGATACCATCGTTGCCCGGCGCTCCGTTGCTTATTCTTTCCAGCTGCTCAGTGAATTCGGCGAAGGTGATATCCTTCTCCAGGCGTTTTGCCTTCCAATCAACTTCACCTTGTACTGCGCTTAAGCCTTCATCAACACCTTTCTCGTACTCTGTTTTCGGGCCTTGTTCCCTTAGCTTGTCCCAGTTGATAACTGCTTGTGGCTTCCTTTGACCAAAGCCTTTCGACCTCCACTGTAGGTTGCATGACATGCTCTTGGGCTCATGGTCCGAGAGTTTACACCTGGTGTTGATGGTTCTTATGCCCCTTGCAACTCGACTCCTTTGCGACTGCTTCATGACAAAACCATCTAATTCGTGCCATGTATGGTAGGCAGGGTTTTTCCAAGTGCCCCTATTATTGTGACGGAAAAAACTGTTCACCCAGCAGAGTTGGTGCTCATGACACCAGTCAATTAGATCTCTTCCTGCTCTGTTGGTCTTCCCTAGACCAAACTGGCCCGCAGCTTCGTCCGCCTCGCGCACCTGGATATCTCCCACTGTCGCGTTGAAGTCACCTCCTATGACCAAAATGTCTCTTGCTTTCCTGGTCTGGAGTTGACTGCTAAGCTCCTCACGGTACTCCTTAAAGACTTCGGGGTCGCTATTCCACAATGGCTGATAGAGAGCTATAAGTTTTGTGCCGTCCACGCAGACCGAGATGCTCCTTTTTCCGCATTCTCGTTGGCAACCTTGGTCGCGCCAGTTTACGGCCCATAGGTCTCTTAAGAAGACTCCACTGCATTTCCCATGGACGAGTACTCCATAGAGTTCTTTTGACTTAATCCACTTAATGCCAGGAGTCTCCTCGTTCATTTCCGAGAAAAGCACTAGCTCCACTTCAGATTTTGCAATTTCCCTTAACATCTCGCAAAACCTGCCCCTTCTTGGGAAGCTAGCTCGTGCCTTCCTGACATTCCATGTCCAGATTTTGGTAAACTTGTGCTTGTCCAGAGTTTTCGCGGTATTTGACCATTTTTCTTCCCGTAGAATCTTCCTTCTTCCTCTCCTACGTCTTCGCTGCTTCTGTCTTCGCAACAGTTTACCGCTTGTCTCCGCCGGCTCTTCTTGTATCGGTTGGCAGCATTCACCTAGGAACGATGGGGACCATCTTCCATCCTCCCCTTGTTTTGTGCAGTCCCAGTGGATCCATTCGCTGCAACCGTTACATTTGACCGACCACGTTTTGCGTGTTATCCCCTTCCGACACTTCGTGCACTTCCAGGTCTTTGATGGACCCGGGTTCTTCTCCACGTCGTGCAACAGTCCAAGTCGGATTGCCGCTAACGCGTGCCTTTGTCCCGTTATCGCCTTGTTTCTCCTCCGGTGGTCGGCTACTCCTCCGGCGGGTTTGATAGGGGTATTGGACTCAGCAGTGTAGCCTAGGCTAAACCCACTGCTGAGCCTCAGTACCCCCCCCTGGTTTGGCTTTTGTTCTCCTTGACGGATCTGCGCTTCTTCCCTCTTGCCGGGACCAAACCATGAAGAAACAATTTCATCTTCTAATTCGAATTTGTCGCCTTCTTCCTCGTATGGACTTAGAATTGATCTGGGCTTCTTCTCTGCTGGATCTGTAATTTGAGTTTAATCTATAGATCTGTGGTTTAGACATGTACTGCCATTGATATTGGATGAATGGAGTTCAATTTTCGTC
Source organism: Symsagittifera roscoffensis (assembly GCF_963678635.1). Classification (NCBI taxonomy): domain Eukaryota; kingdom Metazoa; phylum Xenacoelomorpha; order Acoela; family Convolutidae; genus Symsagittifera; species Symsagittifera roscoffensis. The sequence goes on along the minus strand of NC_087065.1, from coordinate 14,596,253 downwards.
TCTAAAACTATTTAACAAGTTTATCACAACAATTATGCTAATTGCATCTTACGTGATTCGAAAACAATGCAGGAGCTATTGTCTTGTAACAACCGAGAAAGGCCAGTTTTCCCCATTTCTTTAAATGGTTTCTTAGCTTGCATCAGTTTCTCACAAAGGCAAATATTTGTTACCTGCCATATTTTGTGTTTCTTTTCCGATTATACATAAATAATGTTTTTCATAATTATAATTGGCGCTGAGCTTCGCCTTGCCTCTGTGTTACATTGGGCCAAAGCAAATATTTTTGAAGCTGTATCTAGACACCATCCTTGAAGTAGTTTTTCTGCGCATATCAATCGCTGATGAGACTTTTGTAACCAGGCAAGTAGGACTTTTCTTAATTTAATTTAGATTGTGGTCATTTTTGTCTGATACTGGATGCCATTTTTGATACTTTAGAACGTAGAATGTTTTTTTTTCGTCTTTTTTCTTAGTTTTAATTTTCACAAGTTTTTCTAAATTTAAATCTTTTTTATCTTGTCTGATTATCTTTCGAATACACGTCAGGTTTGTCAATTAGTTTCAGTGTTAATGAAGGTACTGAAGTTTGATTTACTAAGGTTGATTTTTTCATAGATTTTTCACCCCGGTTTTCTGATGTGGCTGTTTGAGTTTTAACACTTTTGACGTTGAACTTTTAACGCTCTTTCAGTTTTGGTTCCAAGCTGAGCTCAAATTACGCAAACGAAAGTGAGATTGACGCAAAAAGTGGAGATCTAAAGTTAACTTTTTTTATGGGGCTCGGTAATTCAATTCTCTCAAGTTGGGCTAGTTGTGCTATCATCTGCCGTATCAAATGTAGAATGAATTATACGCAGTCTGTTCTAATCGATGAAATCATATTTTGTTAATTGCTAAGTTCAACAACAGTAGCCGATTGCTGTGCAAATGGTACAGAAGGTTGAGAACAAGCCTCACACCACTAAAGTACACATAGTTTGAACGAAAGTTCTTAAATGCTTGGCAGAATACCACCAACAAGTTCATCAAATTAGCTCAAATTTGACCGGAAAACCGAAAGTTCTCTTTCACAACTCCGAGCAGGTTACTCAACTCACTTCAAAAGCTACCATCATAAATAAAACAATATTTTACCCAATGTCTACCCAAGTTGTTCTTGAGAATCTTGATATCGACAATCTCTTTCACTGCCGAGTTCACCCTACGTCTCTTACTATCGAGAATTAGATCTTACTTGTTAACTGAAATTCCCTCATGAGTCTGGCATGGAATTTCTTTCAGTTCTCCTGTCGCCGGAAAAACTTGACCTCCAGAGCCTGCATAAAATTTTGAGCCTGCAATACAGGGTAGCCGTCAACACGAGGTTGAAAATTTTACCATTGGAAAATACGGTGTACAAAGTTTTAGCCGCTAGAGACCTTGGGGTAAATACTATGCTATCATCATCATAATTGGGCATAAACAAAAAATTCCATTGCCCCTTCTAGGTCTGCAACATAATCAGCTCAAAACAGAGATCGCTGTAGCTACAACTGCAACATTAACCCCAGTTATAGTCCATAAACACATTTTTTTTGCAAAAGTCTCAAAAGGTACAAATATTACGAAAATTTGTTTATTAAAAAATTTTATTTTTTGAGGGGACGGACGGAGGTTAAGAAAAAGGACTTATTCTCGAAGCCATTAAGATAATTACTGATCTTCGTAGAAGCTGCTCTCCTCAGACCATGCTCTGATGTTCTCCCCAGACAATGCCCAAAAAATAACTTAAAGCGTTTTCAAATTGTTATAAAGATTTTTTTCAGGTTAACAGTTAGTGTAACTAAACAAGTTGAATCATTTGTTATCTTAATAAGTTGAATCATTTGTTCTTAGAATGAATGGAAATTTTTTAACAGTTGCGGCACACTTACTCTAGGGGTAAATACTACGTCTAGACCTAATTTATATTCAAAAAAATTGTCCTCCGTTTGTTTGTATGCATGATTTTTTGGCCGAATTGCCCAACTTGGATTTTTTTCAGTTGTAAGCAAAGTAACTTGTTATTGCCAATGAATTTTTTTTTGAATTTTTCCTGTATTTTGTAAATTTATTGCATCTCAATTTTTTGTATGCTCTCTTTTGGCTGAAAAGTTTTGAAGGGCAACAATTGCTTCGGTTTTATTTGAATCAGCTGAGTAAACTCATTTTGCGTCGTTTGAAAGATCTGCTTCGCCTGTTTTTTTTTTTCAAAAAAAAAACTAGTCGGAAACTCTGTGCCATTTTAATAGTAGTTTAACTGGAGTTTTAGCTAGAACTACTGGAGCGATACTGGGTCTACTGCTGAAAAAAGGGTTCAGATAGAATTAAAATTTTTGTCTGGTTTTTTTATTTTGTCTCAATTTTGTCGGCTGACTTGCCAGTTGTTTTTATTTCTGTAACTTTTTCTTAATTTTTTCACTTTTTTTCTTCATTTTCCAGATGGTAAAATTAGTGCATTTTTTTTGTTTTTGTACACTCAAAAGTTGTCAGTTGTCTGTTTGAAAAGAAAAAATTGAAATTAAAAAACTTGATTTCAGAATTTTTCTTCTTCAATACATCTCGCAATTTTTTGAAATGCATAATTTATACAAAATGTAATTTTATGCTTTCCAATTTATAACATGCTAGTGTGGATTCCAAGTTAGTGTGTATACCTTCAGTTTGTTTTATTCCAAATTATTACATGCTAAATTGTGTCTAATTTGTATTTGGTGCCACTTTTGCTGCATGGCAATGGCAATTTATTAGCATGTGTAGCTGCTTTATTTTTGGATAGTGTTTGCCGATTGTAAGTGCTCGCAGCCAAGAGGGCAGCGCGTGAGGCTCCAAATCTTGAGTTTGCAGGTTCAAATCCGATATCTATTAAAGTATTACATATTCGAAGCTTATTTCTATTTTTCGTAATTCGTTTTATAAGGCTGATTTTTGTAATCTTCTTGCTAATATTTGTGTCCTCTGTGTTTAATTTGTCAAAACGATTTCGAAAAAGATTCCTTATTTTCCAGAGAATTTTTTTTTGCAATTTTGACATGGTTGATTTGTCTACGGAGATATGTGGTAAGTTTCACACGAGATTCAGGAGTGCAGCTCTTTTTAGCCAAATTTATAGAAAACTAATAAATGTTCGTTTTGTTTTTTTTTCTCGTATTTTTTATGAATTTTTTGTAATCCAGCTATCCTTAAGTAGCATTTCAACTTCAAATTAGATAAATTTGATGTTATTGGGTTGTTTTAGAAGCCTTGGGATTTAAAAAAAAACCATTTTGCAATTTTTTTTCTTGCGGAATTTTTTTTTTGAAACTTATACAGTCATTTGTATTTTTCTATTTGTTTCCTTCGTTTTGATCTTAGTTGGTTAGCAATTCACGGACAGGATCTTTTCGTTACCTCAATTTTTCTTGTAGAGCATGTAGGTTGTTTGAATGCAACGTTTTTCACGTAGTTTCACAAACGAAGTGGTGCGAAGATCAGCTTCATTTCTGTGTTTACACTAGCGTAAGCTCAGTGTATTATTGCAAATTTCACTGTAGCATTGGAAATTGCGTACCATCTGTTATCTGCTTTATGTCCTAGTTTTTGTTAACAATTTAATTTTCGTGGCTGAGTGGTGAGGGTGAGAGACTGTTAATATCGATGTCGCATGTTCGAATCTCAGACGTAGCCGATTTGTTCGCTAATTCGAAGCTTATTTCTAATTTTTCTTGATTGCTTTTTATAGAGCTGCTTTCTTGCCGCGTTCTCGCTAATGTTTGCGAGGCTGTTTTTTTTTAAGTTGTGTAAGTTGTTTTTTTTTCTCAATTTGCTGTGTAAGTTGCTTTTTTTTTCTCAATTTGCTTTGCAAAATTAATTGGGATCAATTGACCTTGTGTGCTATAAGCGGATCATCTGGCTTTTATCTATCTATAAAACTGGTTCTCATTTTTAGCTAACACAGATAACACCAAATCACCAAATGTAGTACATAACGTACAAAATATTGCAACGAGAAAACATACTCTTTCAACTGAAGAGTGGTCATAAAATTTTGAAATTTCATAATAAGTTTAAGTGGTCACAACACATACCGTTGCTTTATTCACAGTTTTCAAAAACATGAAGTTGCCTTGGTTACTATTCCAAATATCGAAACTGTTGTGGAGGAACTTTGGATTCGGGTATATGTCAGTTCATGCAAATATTGAATTCAGCTACTTAGCGATTTGGGGTTTGTCCCTTTAAGTATAGAAATTGATCAAAACGTTTAAAAGATGAAGTGAATTAAAGCTAGTCAATTGTATTTGCTATTCAAAATATAAATACAAATGTTTAAATATAAATGATTGAAATATGTGAAAATTATTTTAGTTTGCGAGTCGCTTGTGTCAACTCACTCAAAAATGCAGCATCTTTGTTACTGCCGCCCGAACTATTTTTTGGCCTTCTCGGAGATTCCGACCTGGATCTCATCTGAGATTTTATGTGAGAAACACTGGCTAAAAAACTGTTGAAAACCGAAAACAATTGAGCTGGGTCGGTTGATTTGTCCTCGGCAAAAAACGTCAGCAAACTGTTGTAGCTCTTTTCCAATTCGCAAAGAAGGTCTTTGCATTTGATAATTTGGAAAACACAGTCAAGTTGCAGAAGTTTTTGAACTTGCTCTACAAAAAATTTCTCTGGGCAATTTTCAGTAGGGAAGTCCAACTGATTAGCAACAAATTGCATTTCCTTTATTTTCACTACTGACTCCTGAGCTTTTGCTGAGCTCTTAGATAGAAACTCAACAGGCGTTTTAAGCATGTAGAATCCATCTCGTTTTCCAGTTTTTGGCGGTTTCGGTGACAAATCTCCTGTTAGAAATTCCACGTTTCTCATGTCAATTTCTTCGGTCACTTCCAAAACTGCTGGGTTTTCTGAGTTGATTAGATCTACAATATAATTAAGCAAAGTATAATCAGGCGAAGTGCTTTTCACATCAATAAAGCGGGGCAAGGAATCCATAATTGAAAATGCTTCTGCTTTTGGCTTTCTGGCACCTTCATTTAAAAGGTTTCCCACTGAAAGACAGAATTGCAGCAAAGTATGCAGCTTCTCATTAGATTGCAAGTTTCGACAAACGCCTAAAGCGGCTTGAATGTTTGTTTCTACTTGTAAACACTGATCTCGAATCTCAGTTACCGAGTGTAGAATATCCAATTTGAGATTGAAGTTAGGAATTTTGCAGATTATAGCCATGTTTTTATGCACTGCGGGAAGATCGGATAATTGGTCTTCGGTTAGATTTGAGAAGTGTTTCAAATCTGCGTCTGAAGGTTGAAAGTCTCGGATTTGTTGCAGAAAGTGAGTTTGGCTCTCAACATCAGTGAGCGAAAAGTACATGTTGAGAAGGTTCTCGTCCAAATCGAACTCTTTCCGCCTGAAAAAAAAGCAATAAACAATTTGTTTATCCTGATGATGTCCTAATCGTCTAACTAGCATGATACAAATGTTCTAATTTTTGTATTCTCACAGTGAACCTAAAGGTGATTTTAAATTTTACCCAGCTCTAAATCTCCTGAAACAATGGATTATTTCTAGCTTAGACGTCTTAGATTGTCTTAATTATTCTAACTTTAATATAGACAGTATCTAGAAAAATATATATTCGCAAAAATTTGCTTTGGAAACTTACTTGATGAACAACTCCAAATTCCTGGCTCTATTTTGATCCAAATTGTAAACCACTTTCGTGTTGGAACTTCTAGCCGTCTTCTTTTTGCTTACGTTAGCTTCAACTTTGAAAAGTGACTCCAACTTTTTCTTTTCAGCTTCGCTTATAGTGACATTTTTAGCAGCGCCTTTCCAAAGCGATGAGTCGATTTTATCATTTCCCGAAATTGCTTTCCAATGAATTGCTTTCAAGCTTGGCCCCTTTTTGCTGCCGAGAAAACTTTTGCGCGAGTGCAATTTGGGAGCGGGCGGGGGAGGTGGTGGTGGTGCTCCTCCAAAAGGTGGTGGAGGTGGAGGTGGTCCCCCTCCAAATTGAGGTGGCGGAGGAGGCATGGGAGGTAGTGGTGGACCAATCGAAACTGGAGTTGGGGGTTGAACGACCACAGGTGGTTGAGGAACTGGTGGTCTTATGGGCGATGGCGGCGATGGAAAAGACTTCGGGGATCCCGGTTCTATGCTCCCTCCTAATCTCGCAGGTGGTAAAATTTGGCTCAAGCTTTCGGGTCTCGGTGAGTGATCTGATTTTAAAATAGGCCCTGACACCTCAGAGCCACTAGTGAACGCTTCTAGAGTTTCAGGAGTCGATCTTTGTTCCGAGCTGTTTTCGATTGTCAAATTATCGGAGCGTTCGCTGCCGACGATGGAAGGCGTAGGTGAGGATAAACTAACTGGCTCAGGTTGTTTTTCATCGTTGCAATAAGGACTGTCATTCGCTTTTTCTTCTTGCTCTTCGTCTAGAATATCTTCAAGTATTACGTAATGGTTCTCGTTCGGTTCTTCAGTAATCAAACTGATCACGTTGCTATCATACGCTTTTTGAGGTAAGTTTTCTTCTGTTTCAGCTGTATGAGAGCTATTTGCTTGTTCCGTTTTGGCGACCTCGTTTTCACTCATGTTTTCATAATCTGATCTAGGCTGTGATTTGTTTTCTTCATCTGACGGTTCTGTATTTAGGTTGTCATAAACTGACTGAGGTCGGCTATCCGAGTCGCCTCGAGAATCTTCGGATCTTTTCAGAGGCAAGTCGTCATTTAGCACAATTCCTATTGGCTCATTTGGGTCAGGTTCTAAAGTACTGTAATCCGATTCTAAAACTGGTTCACTGGTTTTCGTAATAGCCGAACTCCGATTGGATATGTTTGGAGAAATGTTTTGATAAGGTTCCGGAGGTGGTGGAAAATTGGGCGAAACTTCTGATTTCTGGCTCAAATTTGATTCTGTTTCGGTTATTAGTTTTTCAACAGGTTTTAAATAATTTTCATATGTTTCTTCGGGACAATAAGTCACACTTTCTAGTTCAAGGTAAACGTTCGAAGTTCTGTTGTTTTCGATTTCACTTTTGGTCGAATCTTTTTTCTCGTTTCCAGAGCTGCTTATTGCGCTGATGTCCAGAGATAATTGGTGAACAGAATTATTTTCACTGGCAATAAAGGGCGAGTTTTCAACTGATGATTCTTTAGCACTACTTGCAGCTCCTACTGACGACGCACAACTTCCGTTGGGATTTATCTGCAGATTTTCAGTCAACAGAACAACTGATCCGCTTTTACTAGAAACGTTTGAAGGTCTCCTCTCTGCCATATTTTGCTGCAATTGTTTTAAAAAGTCTTCCATTCTGCTTAAATGATAACTGGATGCTTTTGAGTCTAACTTCACGGCGTAAATTTCTTCGAATAGTCGTTCAAAAAGACCCTCAGGTCTTAGTTGTTGGTCTCTTTGTCTTATAACTTCATTTAAGTTAAGATTTTGGGCATTGGTTAGTTTACTCACCCAGTTATTAAACACCATATGATTCATATTTGGCTCTCGAAAAACAAAAGTCGTGAAACCGTCGTTGATTCGAATCTGACAATTAATTGGGTTTGATGTTATAACTGCTTTTCCGGTTGCAATATCAATAGATCGCTTGTAGTTTTGTTTCTGACTGACTAAACTGCGATAGTAGAGTTTCGAGCCTTCAAGATGAACCTCTTTTTTGCTCCAAATATTCAAACTTTTGGACTTCTTTTCCAAAATGCCCGAAAACGATTCTTCAGTTCCGTGCTTTTGGTTTAAAAATGATTTCAGCCTGCAAATTATTTCTTCACGATTTTCTGCATTTTCAGTCTCAAGCAATAAATTTTCCTCGTTTTGAACCTCGATTAAAATACAATGATCGCTAGAAGCGTTAATGAACGTTTTTCTTTCGACATTTTTAACATCAGACAGCCAAATTTCACTTTCGACGCAGCCGCGACCTATTATAATCAAACTCTCTTGATCTAAGTCGATTTGAAGATTCTGCTTTTTGCTTTGTCTTCGTCCAGTTGGACTTATATTGTAGACTGAATAGCTAAATACAGGGCGGTCAATTTCTAAGCTTTCTAGTCTTTGAAGTTTGATTAATTGTTCCGCCTCCTCCTTCGATTTATGCTGCTCGTGAACAATTTTCATAATTAGTGCCTCGTTGATATCAATGTTTTTAGACTTCCTTTGAATAGTGAAATACCTGTTGTTGATTGAACTTAAAATATTGTCAAATGAGCTGCTTTTCAATCGATTAGGAGCTCGGTTGTTTTGAAATTCATCTTCTTCGAGAAGCAAATCGGCCGATCTGTATCGCGAGTCGTTTTCATTCCGATTTCTTTGTTCGCTGCTTCGCATCGGTGAGTCATGTCGGTCCGAATCATGGCGTGTACTGGCCGTTCGTCGTTTGTGCCATTGATCTGAGACACTAGTTTTAGTGCTTTGGATAATTTTAGAAATCTTCTTGGTTAAAAATGAGTTCTGCCGTTTGTGGTTCGAGCCTCCCGAATGTTGTGCGCCTGATGATGATGACGATCCACAATCGTTATTGTTCGCAAATACGTCATTTGTAGTTTTCGATCTTTCTGACTTGAATGGAAAATGAAAGGAGGATTTCTGGCTTAATTTGTGAACGTTTTGTGGTTGTTGGCCATTATTTGCGGATAAATTTGAGTAAGAGCTTTCGTTGTCAGATAGATCTTCTTGTTTAGATGCTAGTGGTGAGTCATCGCGACGTGATGCGCCGTTTTTCAGAATGCCTACCGGCGATCCTGCCGCGTGATCGGATGGCATAGCCATTGGAATTGGCGTGTAAGGCGTGACTAATTGACGGCTGATTGGTTTGACAGGGGAGGATTGATCTGAATTTGTGGTTTCGTCGCACAGGTTGTTTTCAAATGAGCGACAGCGACTGAGATCTAATTTCTGTCTCTGACGGTGAATTTGGTACGGCGCAACAGGCATAATCGAGGGGTGTGTATGTATTATCTAGTGCGATTTGGATGTTGTTCACGCTTGTTTGTACAGATAATCTGCCTGCAACATAAACAAAATTTTAATTGGAATATGGAAATGATGTTATTTAATTTTTATAAATTAACACAAAAGTAATATCAAGCAGACGTATTTTTTTTCCAAAAGTAATAGGTAGGATAGCTATTCGATGGTAGTTATCTTATAACAAATGCAATTTTTTTCTTCGAGTTTTCGCACTTTGTAGGTAGAACTAATTGTGACACTATCAATTAAAGCTTGATTTGGTAACTAAACTTGTGTCAATTCTAATTATGTGACTAAAATTTGAAGTGTTATCTTTTCATTACCAATTTGATTGAAAAAATGTGTGAACTACCAAAAGTAGTCACAAATAGTTTCGTACTTCATACCAGTTAAAACTCCAAGTAGGCCTGCTTCAAAATGAAAATCGTGTTTGGTACAATATTTTTAGCGTTGACTCATTTTACAAACTGGCATCAAAATTGTTCTCGTCAAGCGTTGAAAAAGCTCACCTTAAATGGCCATAAAATCTTTCTCAAAGTGAGAAAGTTAGCATAAAACCGGAAATTTTTAACTCGGTTCAAAATCTTCATGTATTTGCCAGTATTGGTTATTTTTGATAATTTGTACAATATGCTAGGAATAAATGACTATGGACTATAAGCTACCGCAAGGTATAAACTTGCGTGGAATAACAGCTAAGCTACGAGCTTAAATGTATTGCCGCCAAATTACGTGATATTTAGATCACAATACCTTAAAATTATAGCCCATATATATAAGAATGTATTTCCTTTTCCATAAATTTCCCAGACCGTTCTGCGTTCAGACCATGGGTTGAAAGGAAATTGGGAATGTGAGGTTGGAGTTGCTTTGTGAAATCTTTTGCCCAACTTATTTACTTGTTTATCTAACTTGGTTCCCATTACCCCGTGGAGACGCATTTGGTAAAATGATAAGAAATGAAGGTATGAGTCGAATTTTAGCTAACTTCATGTAACTTCACCAAATGATAAGTTAATATGAAAATTTATTCGTGTTTATGAAGGTTCCTTAACTCAACGCTCGATGGCATAAGTATCAATTAGCAGAAATTTGATTTTTTTTATAGAACTTAGTTTTTATATTTTTCATTTTCCATTGTTGATTCTAATCACGAGTCCAATTTGGGGATATTGAGTGCAGCCGCTTCAAAGAAATTGGATCGAAATAATTGTTGATTCAAATCACGAGTCCAATTTGGGAATATTGAGTGCAGCCGCTTCAAAGAAATTTGATCGAAATAATGTTATCCTAACTCATGTTCGGCATGTCTTACAAACAGCAGTCCCAGTATTTTAAGCTGGAACCCAATTTCAAACTGCTTACATAACCGACTGCTGGAACATACCAGTAACAAGAAAAGCTTGTTTCTAAACTAGCAAACATGTGCTATTCAGGCGTTCACATTTCAAACCCAAATCCCATGAAAATAGTACCATAGTATGTTGGAATGGCTTGTGGTTTGGGTAAACTATATATTTACGTGAGGATTTTATTGCCCATAGCTTTAAAGTGACAACTGATTGATTCAACAAAACGGATCATTGTTAGTGTTTTCTTGGTTCAATAAAAATTTTAGATTCGAACTTAACGTATGGGTTGATATTTGTTGTTCCCACCATTGAAAATGGGGACGAACTTTGTGTTCGGGTGTGTATTAGTTTTTTTGTTCTTTTTTTCCACGCACAATCAGATACCACAAAATTTCATCGGACTACGTTGAGTGTTATATCATATTAAAGTCAGTTGTGATTCGAACGATATTAAAAAACTTTCCAGAGTTAAGAAAAATTAGTTTGAAAATTTTGGCCTAATTTTGAACAAATAAAGGCGAGCGAGCAGGTTTACAATAGTTTACTACACAAGCATTGCTTGTGTTATAGTACGAACTCACTTTTTTTCTCCAACCTAAGTCGCAAATATTGTTGCTACGCAAATATTGTTGCGACAAAATGTGTTCATTTTGAAAGTGTTCATTTTGATCAGTAACCAGATATCAAATACCGCCAATGCTAAGGATATTAACACAAACTATTATATTACAAATTCCTGTTTGATAAAAACAGGTATTATGAAAACCTATGGGATCGCGTTTTTTTCATTGCTTTTTTTTGAGACGCTTTGGAAAATTTTCGTTTTTCTCAAAAACGACTACCAATTTTCAGAAGAGTGGTACCAATGGAAACTCCGGCCACTTTTCACTCTCCCGTGTGCCTGCATACTCCCCTGTCCTTTTTTTTAGCGTACTCCACTTTCTTCAGCCTTCGAAAACTACCCACGTAAACCTGCAATTTTTTGTTCAATGATTAGAACAGATTGTGGGAAGCTCCTCTGCATAAGCGGCTAGGCCCATTTTTTTTAAACAGTAAACAGTTATGGCCCTCAAAAAAGTCAATCCTCAAAAAAGTCAATTTTTCTATTTTTTGATCATTTTTTCTAAACTTGGACTCTCTCAAAAATACCCTCCCAAAAGTGAGATTTCAGTTTCAATCGATCAGACGGGTTGTGATGAGCTCCCCTGATATAGCGGTTACGCTCAAATTTTTTCAGACAAAAAGCATTGACCCTCAGAAAAGTCAATTTTACGAGTTTTTGACCGTTTTTTGAAACTTTTTGATTTGTCTCGAAAAGTACTTTCAGAAAGTCTGAAGTTTTGGTTTCAAGGAGTGAAATGGGTTGTGGGAAGCTCCGTTTCTTAAAGGATTACGCTCAGTTTTTTTGCACAAAAGTTACTATCCTAAGAAAAGTTAGTTTTTTGATTTTGTGACCGTTTTTTCCAACCTTCTGACTTTTCTCAAAAACTGCCCTCCCAAATTAGAGATCTTGGTTTCAATATGTAGAATGGGCTGTGGGAAGCTCCCCTGCATAATCAATTACGCCTTATTTTTTTCTTACTCAGAAAGTTAGGGCGCTCCGAAAAATCAATTATTCGACTTTTTGACCGTTTTTTGAAACTTCGTCTTTTTTTCTCGGAAACTCCCCCCCCCCGAAATATGAGGTTTTGGTGTCAATGAGTGAAATAAATTCCTATTACGCTCATTTTTTTTCACAAAAACCTATGACCCTCAGAAAAGTCAATTTTTCGATTTTTTACCGTTTTTTTGAAACTTTTAGACTTGTCTCGAAAACTACCCTTCCAAACATGAGATTTTAGTTTCAACCGAGAAGACGGTTTGTGGAGAGTTCCCTTGATATAGCAGTTACGCTCGAAATTTTTCAGATAAAATGCTATGACCCTCAGAAAAGTAAATTTCACGAGTTTTTGACCGTTTTTTGAAACTTATTGATTTTTCTCGAAAAGTACCCTCAGAAAGTCTGAGAGTTTGGTTTCAAGGAGTAAAATGGTCTGTGAGAAGTTCCACTGCTGAAAGGATTGGGCCCAATTTTTTTCTACACAAAAAGTTTTGACCCTCCGAAAAATCAATTTTCGATTTTGTGACTGTTTTTTCAAACCTTTTGACTTTTCTCGAAAACTACCCTCGCAAATCTGAGATTTTGGTTTCAATAGGTAGAACGGGTTCTGGGAAGCTCTCCTATGAATCGATTACGCCTTATTTTTCTGACTCAGAAAGTTACGTCGCTCTTAAAAATCAATTATTTGATTTTTTGACCGTTTTTGACAGTTTTCGATTTTCCTCGAAAAGTACTTTTCCAAATTCTGATGTTTTGATTTCAATGAGTAGAATGGGTTGTTGGAAACTCCGCTGCTTAAGTGATTGCGCCCAATTTTTTTCTACTCAGAAAATTACAACGCTCCGAAAAATCAATTATTTGATTTTTTGACCGTTTTTTTTGAAACTTCGATTTTTTTCAAAAAGTACCCTACCAAAATCTAAGATTTTGGTTTCAATGAGTGGAATGAGTTGTTGGAAGCTCCGCTGCTTTAGCGCTTACGCTCACATTTTTTCAGGCAGAAAGCTATGACCATCAGAAAAGTCAATGTTACGAGTTTTTGACCGTTTTTTGAAACTTTTAATTGAGCTTGTTTCAACTACTCGAAAACAACTCAATCTGATATCAAAGGTTTTATCAAAGCAACGGGTTGTAAGAAACCTCCGTCTATAAACTGCTACGCATTGAAGTTTGAACAAAAACATGTTTCTGTGAAAATTCCAAAGTTACAAGTTTTTTTTCACTCATTTTTATTAGAGCAACAACCAAGGTTTTGGGTGAAGCCCAATGCTTAAATTTCTTAAACTACCTACTCTATCCTGCATCAGTACAACAACTCGAAAAATATCAAACTGGTAACTCCAGCTGTAGATGGGCCTCTAATAGCCCTTTAGCATCAAGGTAGCATGGGTCTGTAGCGTAGAGATAGGGAAGGAGACCCGCAACAAAATAAGAAATCGGACCTGGACAGGGTCGGATGTTTTTGATGAACTTTTTCGTATACTAGTTAAAATGGGTCCGCTCTATAAATTGAGGCATGTTAGTTGGTAATTATCTTTTTTTAAAATGACTGGTACTGCAAATGCGTTATAATTAGCTGGCGTCACTTAGCATTCATGTAGACTCATAATTAGTGTGCGTCACTAAAAACATTTTGTAGAACCAAAATTTTTTTTAGTTTTTCTTAGTAGCGTTGTCAGTCATATTTTCGCTTGTGTATGCAAAGTCCAACTTCGCCCCTGTGTTTATGCTCAATTCAGGCCGCAAAAACCTAATTTTAGACGAGTAAGTTAATTTTTTGGATTGTTCCTGGTTGAAATTTTGGGAATCAAAAATTTCAAAATCTTCTGCATAAAAATTTGAATATTTTTTGAAATTGTTTTGATTTTTTCGATGTTTCATTTATTTTTTTCTAACAAAATCTTTTTTCCAATTTACCTATTTTACTGTGAATGACGCATATGCCTAAGTTGTAAATTTTCGTTCAGATCCATTTAGCATCCCACGCAGAAAAAAAACGATTCTACTATATAGTACTATATATCTTATATATCTTATATATCTACTATTCATACTAGTTATATATAGGCGTTAAAGACGCCCTTAGAACCTTAGAAAATTAATGGTTGGTTGGCGGAAAAAGGATGTTATAAAAATATTAATGGGGGACTTTTGGACTTTTGGTTGGTGAGGGGGGGAAGGGGGGAAGGGGGGGGGGGGGGGGGGGGAGGAGACGAGCGCCCTCTAACATCGACCACCACATCCCCCTTAAAACCCCCACTGAGTCTGGAGACTTGATTTTATCTGGGTTATCGAAAATCATGCAGAATACGTTGAAAAGGTCGAATTTCTTGGAAAAGGAGCCATCATTATTTCTTTTTTACCTGCCCTGACCAATACATTGATGGCTTGCGGTTGTGAGAAAAAAAGCTTTTGGTGCTGAAAAATTAATCTTATTGGAGGCTTACATTTTTCGATTGAAAATGCGCAGTGATAATTTCGCTTGTGAATTCATTTTTGAATTGCGATGAAAACTCACCTTGAGAACGAAGAAATTTCTTATACCTATTTTACTGTGAATGACGCATATGCCTAAGTTGTAAATTTTCGCTTGTGGGGGGGGGGGGGAAGGGGGGGGGGGAGGAGACGAGCGCCCTCTAACATCGACCACCACATCCCCCTTAAAACCCCCACTGAGTCTGGAGACTTGATTTTATCTGGGTTATCGAAAATCATGCAGAATACGTTGAAAAGGTCGAATTTCTTGAAAAAGGAGCCATCATTATTTCTTTTTTACCTGCCCTGACCAATACATTGATGGCTTGCGGTTGTGAGAAAAAAAGCTTTTGGTGCTGAAAAATTAATCTTATTGGAGGCTTACATTTTTTGATTGAAAATGCGCAGTGATAATTTCGCTTGTGAATTCATTTTTGAATTGCAATGAAAACTCACCTTGAGAACGAAGAAATTTCTTTTCATCTCGCTTGGTTAACAGGGCGAGCATTTTTGAAAGGTTACGCAAAACACGTCCTGAAGGAAAAGGGAGGGAAGTTACCACTGCGAGATAAGTTTAATCACGTGACGCAACCTTTTTTTCACGTGCAGTAGAGAATGAAAACGCCACTAGGGTTAGTTTTGCAGTGCAGATAAGGTATATTGTAAATTTTTCAACTAGTAAAAGAATTGGGTCTAATGGAATTTGGATTGATTGAATTTAGGAGGATAAAATAGCAGGATTAGACAAAAAAGGTGGATGAACTTGAAATTATTGGCTCGATTTGGGCCACGTAAAAGGCCCTAATCTGCGATTTTCGGTGCTCAGAAATTAAAAAAGCTGATATGACTAAGAGGGTCTAATTTCTAAGAATCAAGAAGTGACGTAACTACCAATAATGTAGTAAGTTGTTTGCTTTTAGGTTTAATAAAAAAAGACTAAAAAAGGTAATCTAATTTTCGGTGATTTTTATGGCAAAAATAAAATATTTAGCAATGAAGGTTCAAAAAGTGGACTTTTTCAATGTAGTAAATCTAAACAGCAATGAGCTATTTATGACAAATTGTGGTGACATATTTTGTTCACGTGGTTTCGTAGACGAAAGTGTTTTCCTACAGTCCCCGGGGCGTGTATGAAATAAACAAGGAGTATTATTTGCCCCCAACGAGCCACAATAGAACCTGCTTTAATTGGAAAGATCCCAAAAAGGAAATTAAGAAGGTATGAGTCATAGTAAGATTGAGTCAAAAAATTAAAAAGGTTATTGATCGATCTGTTTGGGGAATGATTTACTTAATCGAATGAAATTTTCTTTTTTTGGAACTGAAAAGAAGGAAACAATTATTAATAACCTTGTTGGAAAATTAGGTATAACTCTCAAAATTGAATATGATAACTATAGAGCTATATTGTGATCAAGTATTTTGGGCACATAGTTCTTTGAACATGTACCGTTTGAGCAAATTGTAAAACGTTTGATGCTGACATGGTTAAATAGCAAAGGTCAGATTCGATTCGATAGCAGTATAAGCTTCGTCAACAAGATGTTGATACCATTTTTGGGTGCGTATTTTGATGAAAGTTTGCAAATCTAACAATGGTGACATCCCGCAGTTAACTATCGTAATTAGTGAAATTTGCCGTACTTTTAACCCAGTTTGCCAAGCCAGGATTGTTTGGGTTTCGATTGTGAAAGTTGACAAATAATCGGTAGTTAGAGCAAATACACCAAACTAGATGAAACAAATTGCAATAGAGGGATTTTTAAATAGAGCGCTCTTATTTCAGGGCTCTTAGGAATCAGGGCTCTTAGGAGCGAACATGATGCGTGAACAAATGTGATTCATTTGTTAGGTTTTGAGATTTTATTCTCGTTTGCAGAATGGGGTCAAATCAACTGGGTCAATATAGAATTCGGCTGTGAATTAAACCACTGGTATACATTTTATGCTAGAGTAAATTGAGCTGTGAAGTTGCATGGATCTTTCATTTCTCTTGCGATATACAAATTTGCAATAAATTAACTGCATATATTTTTTCCAAAAAATGAAATCAAACAGTGAATTATTTGTAAAAGATATGTAATTGATAATTTTGTTGAACTTTTTTTTATCAAAGTAGTCGACGTTTGTTTGAACTTTGAAACGATTTTATCTAATTTTTTTGTACAAAATTGTCTATTTGTTCTTTCCTGTCAGACAAAATGAGCAACTTAAAAAATAGCACTTATGGGAATTAGCAGCAAAAGATGAACGGAATAGAGAAGAATAAATGATGCATTGAATTTCAGTTCTGGCAGATAAAACGCAAAAAATGACGCTGTGTTGTATTATATATTCAGCAAGGAAAAAAGTACGGACCTATTTTTATAGCCTTTCTTAATGACGTGTCTGTCTTTTTGTCTGCTAGCTATTGCTGATTATTTTTTGCATTTGGAGGTTGAATAAGAGAAAGCTGAGCTGATTGGGCTGTCATTTTTTAAAGGAGGCGTTTTTATGACGTTTGAATGCAGAAACGTTGAATTACTGATAAGAAAAAGACCTGAAAATTTTTGCAATGATTTTGTTTATTTTGTAAATTATCCGTACGAGGCCAAACTGTGCAATGAATAGGCGCACAATTTTGTGTCAGTACTATCCTGGATTCCAGAGATAAGTCTTTAAACATGTTCCAGAATGTAAGTGGATTCAACTTACAAACTTTCCGTGGATTCCGTGTACAAATACCAGCAACGTAAATTTTGTCAGCACACTTGTTGTGTTGCGGATTCCGCAACAAGCGAATATAGCTATTTGTTCTGGATTCCACAACTGTAAATGGATTCCGCAAAATATAAGTGGAACCCACAAAAGTTAGTAGAGTCCGAAAAACTTGTAAGCGGAATTCTGAAATGTTACCCAATTCTGCAAAGTGAAAATGATTGCCGAGAATTTTGTTTATCACTGAACTTGCAATTAGGCAAACAAAAGCTAGAGCTGGGATTCTTATCTATAGCAACGCGGAGTTTAGAAGCAGAGACTTAACGACTGTAAGCCAAATTCACGAAAAAATCTTAAAACATTGGTTAACAAAATCGGTGGATGTAGACCTTAAGTATTTGGGATACATATCCCAGCAAGCAATTGTTTGGATCATAGTTTTGAGAACACAACAACGAATAAGTGTTTACACAACGGAAACACAATGCAAAACATATTGCCGAATTAGGTCAGTATTTGGAAATCCACTGATTCCAAATACTGATCTAGCAGGCGAAAATTGATTTCAAATCATGACGGCAGTTTTGAGATGAGTCGAATGTGAAATAAACTCATGAGGGCAGTATTTGAAATGAGATGAGATGAAAGCACACCCATTTTACACCCTGGGCACTGCTGTGATAGAGTTGTTCTCGAAAAAGTAAATATGAAAGACCGGTCCCGCATGCGTATTGTCATACCTCTACGTATGAATATCTAATTCTCGAATCCGATTGGATCGATAAGCAAAGAGTCTCAACCGAAGCGGTGTAAACTAATCAGTTGATAGAAAACGTTTATTCACGACTGAATAATAGTTCAGACACAGTTCATGTTTGAGGCCTATCAAGTTCAACCGACCGATCAACCGAGTAAGGTTAACATAAAATATGAATAATATAAATAACTTGTATGTATACTGAGTTTATTGATCCAGACCGGATGACATTCCCCCTCAGCGGGAAAAATCTAAGCAAAATAATTTGAACTTTGAGTTTTACAGTCCCCGAGGGACTTTTTGAACTTTGAGTTTTATAGTCCCCGTGCGACTTTGGATTTCTACTTTCTATCTCTTTACTCCTCTGCCTGTGTTCCAACTTCGTTGGCGTCTTCCCCATTATTTTCATGTTTCTCTTCTTCGTACAATTGTTCGTCTTTCTTTTTTTTCTCATCTTCTTTCAGCGTAACTTCTCCTTTACAAATAGAATGTCATTGCTGTTATCGTTCGATTCGTTTTTTGTTGGTTATGTTAAGTCTACTACGTCTGTTTGTTTCTTTTTGTTTGTCGGGCTAATGGCTTCAATAAATTTCACGCAGGTTTGATTTTTTGGTGTCTTCTCCGTAAATTCAATTTTTGTATGAGCGATTTTAGGCTCGGATAGTTGTCTGTGTTTGTCTTATCTGGCGGCAAGTCAATTTCAAATCGAATTGTTTTTTGTACTTCGTTTGTGTCGTTTAGTGCGTTAATCGGGACAGGATTCCCGAATGCATTTGATAGCGCCGACTGGCGTTTTCGCGTTGATTTTCGTAGTGGCACTGCTGCGTTTGTGGGGGGTTACGTTTTTGATTTAGCCTCTTAGGCGATGGTGCGATGTCTTCCGAGGATATTGACGAGCTATCGTCGTTATCTGATCCACTGGATGTTATTTTCTCCCGGGTATTGTTATGTGTCGTCTTTTCAACCTTCTCCTCTGTTTGTAAACTTATTCCGCGTAATGTTTGCAATTTGTGCGTCGGGCGCCCGCCTGTTCGTTTTCCTATCGATTTGGCCTTTCTTTTTGTCGGGCTGTTCTGGTTGGCCTGGCTTGTTGTCTTCTCTTGTCGAATTAGTTTTATTGGTAATCCCGTTCCTTCGTCCTCCTTGAACATCGGGCGTTGAGGGGCTTTAGGGTTCTCGATGTCTAAAAAACGTAGGCAAGGTCCTGATCTCCGTGCTGATGTATACGCCACGTAATCACTGAGCCGAGAGGGTCTGCACGGTCCGTATAATGAAGGGTTAGAAACAAATGCGGCTCAGCTATTTCTTAATAGTCTTGGCTGTTTTCTGACTGTTTGTACCCATGCGCTGTGTGGTGTGTATGTGAGGATTTTCCCGTCTATAGTTTTGTAATTTTGTTCGAATGTTTTTTGATCTTTTACCTTTGTTGCTAGTCGAATTGTTTTTTGTGCCACCTGGTCTATGCGTTTTTTCGTATTTTTGTCTATTGTCGCCTGTACCCCTTGGTATCTTACATCTAACCTATCCTTGGCTATTTATATAGTTTTAGAGTTTGCACCTGTGTCTTGCGGTGGTGGAAAATTCGCTTTTTGGAGGTTATTCTGCTATTGTGGTTTCACTTTTGGTTCTTGTCTCCCGATGGATACTTCATCTTCCGACCACCGTTGTAGGTCATGCATTAATTCCGCTGGTAGTGGCAGCTTTGTAAGGTTTTTTCTATCTAAACATGCATGTTATGCACTTTCCCAGTTTAAGTTACTAGGTGAACTACTAGTTGCTACGTTTAAAAGAGGAGTGTTCGGTTTTCGGTTCATGTGTGCTTCAAACAGTGAAACTTCTGTGACACCATTTGGCGTGATTTTTAACGTTTTTGTTTCTCTGCCACATCGGAAGTGAGTTTGTATGGTGTGTTTGTTTCATCCATTTTCATTACGGCTAACCTGCGTTTCAATGTTTGGATCATTCCCTCGACTACTCCTATTGCTCTATGATCGTCTACCGGGGCGAAGAGTAGTTTCATATTGTTTGTACTGCAAAAAAGTTGAAATTTTCGAGCTCTGAATGCTTACGCCTGGTCGCACCTTATCTGCGAGGGACCCCTGTTTTAGTAATGTATCTTTGCATAAACTTAATGGCAACATCCGCTGTTGTATTCAAATCAACTTTTGCAGTACGGAATTTTGACCACTTATCTGTTGCAACCAAAATGTACGCGTCCCTTTTTAGTTCGTCCGGGAGGGGCTCTACGAAATCTAACTGAACTTCTTCGTTAGGCTCTACTACTAGTTCCATTTGGAATGAATGTTTTTTTCCTATTATGGGTTTTAAATTTTTACCTTGCTCCGTGCAGTGTCTGCAATTTTGAGCCATTTGTACGATGGATCGGTGGATATGTGAAAACCAAACATGTTGGCACAAATCCAACATGGCTGCCGATCCTGGATGGGTCAGGTGGAGACTATCAAGCACTGTCTCCCGCAACTGAGAAGGAATGACGATCCTTTCATCAATTAGTGAACAGTCCTCTCTGACGTGTAGTCTGTTTCTAATGTTGTGCCAGTATTGATCGTAAGACTCTTTTATGGCTTCCCAGTCTCCCTTTTTTACGAAATTTATAAGGCGGCGTAAAGTCCCAGCCTTCTTTGTGGCAGCAGCATTGAATCGTACGCATAGAACCCGTTGTAATTTTCGGCGAAATAATGGTGTCCTCCCCCGATTCTGTTTGTTTGTGGCCTTCTCATTTTTTGCGACTAGTCCCTCCATGATCATACAATGACTGGCTTCTAACTGCTTTGTTGTCGTCATTGGCGGTGGTTCCACCTTGTGCGCCTTTTCCTCTTGCATGCATATGTTGGGGTCCACGCGGCTATGATGGGGTCCACGCGGACGAGAAACAAATTTCTCCTGTGTCCTCATTTTCCCTCCTATCAGACTCAGTTTTTGTAGCCATTGTTGAGCGTTTCAGTTTGGGCTCGTGTTATTTTTAGAATAATGTCTTTTTGTTTGTTGATTATAGTCGTTTTTTTCTGAAGTGGTGTCGTCTCCAAATATAATTTTGGGGAAGTTCGACTTCGTCCTTGTCTCTTGTTTTTTCTTTGACGATAGTAGTCCCCTTGCATCCTGAACTAATGCTGTCGAAGCAATGGGAGATTTGTGATCATTAGATGAGACCTGCAGACAGAGTAGTTCAGATTATTTACTGTGAGTCGGTTTATAATTGTGTTAATTTTTCTGGAAGTTTCTTCAATTTTTTATTGCAGCTAGACATATAAGAAAATCAAAACGGTTAATTGCGTTTATTTTGTCCAATTTTGTCAATTTGTTCTGAACTCAATCTAATTGTTTGGACTATGACATCAACGTAGAATATACTTTGTTTTGTAATTTTGGCTTGCAATATTATGTCTATACCTTATTTGATTTTTGCTCTAAGATCAATATTTTAGATGAAGAAATACTCTTGTTTCAGCTCCTGGCTCAGTTCGATATTTTTTCCAATCTTACTTCAAAGCCTGCCCGCCAAAAAAATTTATTCACTTTTAAAGAGTTGTCAATCTTCATCAATATAAAATGCAATGATATATACTAAAAAGTTTTAAAAAATTCTGCAAATTGAGCCCAGTTTTACAGAGTTTATTTTAAAAAATTTCTTTCAGCCTTGCTGTTAACTTCTATTTTTAAACATTAAGAGTTAGTGTTACCACCTGAAAAGAGTCCACTTCAGTTCAAAAAAGATTGGGTCAGAACGAAAGAGAATATCTACGGAAACTTTCATTTTCAAAATTTTTTCATAAAATTAAAAGTTTCGAAGAACTATCTTTAAGTTCTTACTTGATAGGACTTTGAGTTTTACTAAACATTAATCCGCGGAAGAAGTAACCTAAAAATCTTCAGAGAGGATTTTTGTCTTCAAACTGTAGTGAAAAATGATTTGATTTTTAAACGGAACATCGATTGGTATTTCAGAAAAATTGCCTAATCCTACTTTTTGTCTAAACTATACTCAAAACAAAAATGCATCATTTGGTTTTTTATCAGATTTCTCGGCCGTTTGATGAACTCAAAAAATTAAGATCAAAAATGTTTGCTTCTAAAAAAAGCACAGCTGTTGAAGGAAACGGTTCATCCTTAAAGAGTAATCACATTTGCTAGTTTCCTTAACTTTGAGTATTGTTGTTCAGCTTTATTTTGATCGCTTAGACTGAAATATACTATCACATTTTCATACTGGTCTCAATATTGACAAAATTAGAGTTCACCGGTTTTAATATCACGAATCAGTTTTAAGATGAAAACAATTGATTAGCCGTTCTGATATATAGCATTAGTAAAAAACGCTTGGATTATGGGACGTCTCAAAAATATTTCATGGAGGTAGTTCTGTCATCAATTGTACAAAGACTGAATAGACAAACACCCAATGCAAGATATCAGAAAATTAAGTCGGGTTGCAGCTAGGTATGATTATTCTAGCAAAAATTAGAAGCCAGGCAGCTTAAAAAACGTTGTTTTTTTTTGTAAGTTTGAAGGTAACGTGTTGTAGTTTTCAACAAACTTGCGTTATTATTGCATTAAATTATTTCATTAAAAATTTCCTTGAAACCAATTTCTGTAGTTTTCGACAAATAAAAGCAAACAACGAGCTTTATTTGTAGAAATTCACTTTTCAAACTTGTAACTTTTCAACCAAAAATTTTACAGACAAAGACAAAAATGGGATATACACCTCCCTTAAAAAATGGAATAAATAGTGCCTTATTTGTTCTTTAGATTCTTCACTTAAATTAATTTCTTTCATTCAAAGGCTTGTTTCGACTTTTTCCTTGCCTAAATTTGTGACATTCAAATATTTGGCAGATGACGTCTAGCCTATGAGTACAAACAATATCGTAAAATCTATATAATGATATATATCAACAAGATATTCAAACATCATCACGTTTTACACATGATGAAATAGTTATAAAAATACCGGCAACGATTATCTCACCTATTCATCCAACAATCACAACACAACATAACAAGAATAACATCCCGTTCCCACAAGCAACCTTACAATCAACAGCTGAACCAATTGTGTTCTCTAAAAACTTTTAAATGTGTTATTAATCACATAGAAGAGTAATCAAAAATCATTATTTAAATGAAAAAAGAAAAAGAAAATGAGACTTACTTCGCAAATCATAAATATGATTTTTTGCAAACAAAAAATGTTTCACCCCATAGCAAACCCGACTCAAGCTAGGCAATCATAACCTCTCTAACCTAATATTTACCAAAAACTACCTTAAAGTACATTTCCACAATCAGTAAGCTTCCATGATAAACGTAACACTCACAGAGATCACCTCAAAATTAACCATTTTTTAAAAAAGTAAACATTATCCAACCAAAAGACAAATCAGTAAAAAAAAATCAATCACACTCGTTGAAGATGAATTTTATTTCCATCAACATCAGCAACAATAACATAAATTTACTCGCAGAAATTATCAACGAAATTATATTAACCGACCAGATGATAATTCTCAACCATTTTTTTAAGACGATGAGTCTTATCAACATCTCATCAAACAGACCACTCCTGGTTTTCACGGGAACAGACTCTGAATACTCAGGCGAAGATTATTTATAGCACAACGAGTTTTAATTACAGGCCCAGAACCTATAAACAATCACCAAAACTGAATTCACAGACGTACAGCTTTGATTCAAACTATACTCGACTGATCAGCTCAAAAATGGTTTTTAGTTTAACCTATAGAAATTAAATCAGATTGAATACGTTTCACAGAAGAAGTTTTTAAAAATGTTGATTCCGAAAGAAACAACAAAGAATTGCAAGTAATAATTTTCTTATAAAAACAAGCGAAATATAAAACGAAACGCTGTAGAAGAAGAAGAAAATTACTAATACGATTTGTATTACTAAACGTTTTGTGAACTTTTGACGGTTTTTGAGGTTAATGAAAGTGGTGCGCGGTATTACCAAAAGAAACATAATTTAACACGCTGTAGTAGAAGATAAGAAACACTACACCAAAAGCGTTTTCCCTGAAGATCCATAATTATAAAAACATGAAGTTTAGTTTTAAATGATGACCTGAAAACCACAGTTGAGAATAGTAGTTAAAAAGAATATAGCGTCACATCTCGTTTCAATCCGTGAAATTGAGAAAGATTTCCAAAATCTTTGACAAACTGAAACCAGCAGAAATCACAATTAAACTAGTAGAAACTTTAAATTTGAAAATGCAAAGTGTTTCATTTTTTCAAACAACTACCTCACATATAAAAAGATACAAGACTCAGACAGAAAACTAGCAGAAAAGATAACACAAACACTCAGTATATACGAAAAGAATCAAGTTTTTGAAGGAAAACCATCATTTAGTAATTAGTTTGAGTACTGTAGAAGATAGGGACAGAGTCTCTTTACGAGGACGTGAAATTAAACCAAAATTTACTGAACAGAAATATCCAAAGTAGTAAGAATTCAGAAAGACCCCTTCTATCTACTGGAACCAGTTCTAAACTAGTATTTATCATTGTTATCATTATGATATGTTATCTCTATAAAATATTGAATACTAACCAATCAAACTCCATCAAACTAACAACCCACTTATTTGTAAGTGTTGAAACTACTTGTAGTTTCAACACCAGAACAATTTGAATTAAACTTAAAATACAGTTGTTCTCATTCTGGAACTAAATCGCGTAAACCGGTGTACACTAGATCTTTTGAGACTAGGAGATATAAGAGTAAGATTAAGATTGGTATTAGACTAAGAAGTTGCACGAATCTATTCGGCCGAAAATAAGATAACGTGACGAGCAGACGGCGTACTTCATCTGAAACTACTCTATGAGTATAGTAATCCATACATAATTCATCTGGTGCGACCAGTGAGGCTCGAACTTACGACCTTAAATAACCTAGACTTAGACAAAAATTAGTTGGAATTAGACAAAAATAACATTTCGAAAATTTTGTATGACAAAAACTTAGTAGATATGGCTCTACGCCTCAATAGATCAGGCCCAATATTCCGAACAATACGAGAACTACCCGGTATTGGAAGAAGAACTTGAACAAGAGAAGACATACGACTAGGAAGAAATCTACCAATCGATTTCATGATTGTACGACAAAAACGAGATCAAACCTTTGTATTTAGAATACTAACAGCAGTGACTTTAAAATTTTCAATTACTGACATAATATTTTGAAGAATCATCTTCAATATCCTTTCATAGCGCTAAACCGAATAATTATACAATAACGACTGATAAAAACAACACTTGTCGTTTTGCTTAAATCAGCTGTAAATTAAATAACACCTTGAAAAAACATTTATTGAGCATAAAAATACAAAAATTAGTTAGTATAAATCATACATCGTTAATATATCTAATTCATCTCTTCATCCCAGCTTCATCACCTAAAACTTAACAGCAAATCTTAAAAACTAACAATCATCAAAACTAAAACTTAACCTCAACCCTTTATGAATAAACTTTCAAGGCTTATCCTTGCTTTCACTTAAATTAATTTCATTCTAAATACCAGATCGTCAAGATTTTCCTTGGATCTTTAAGTTAAATTAAACGATATGTAAATTTCTAAATATCTAAATTTTTGATCATCAAGGCCTATCCTTGGATCAAAATGAACAATTTTGTTCTCCCCCTCCCAATTTAATTAGTATCTAACGACCTCAAACGTCGATTCACTAGCCAACCTTTTCTATGGACCCAGAATTAAGAGAAATTTTCCAAAGAACTAACCATTTCAATTAAGATAAACAGTGAAGAACTTCGGTTACTCATCCTTCACTTGATCTCCCTCCTCTTAGATGACCCAGGCTAAAACACATAAACTTAGTAGATCATAAAATAGTAGCTAACGAACTACTTGCGTTCTATTCATACCTGAACCTTGAGGATCATTTTACGATTTTCCAACCCTTGATCACAAATCACAACCCTTAAGTAAGATTAGGTAATAAAGAACCTCAAAGCGATTTCTATCTTTACTTAGAATAATTCACGAGAAAGTAAAAATTTTTCTCAGGAATCGATAAACGCTTTTCTCTCCAACCCAACAAATACGACCCAAATTAAGCTAACCACAAAAAATTGTAAGAACTAACAGTTTAAGACATTAGAAATCACTAATCCCAATATTGCATCCATCATCCTAAGCCTTATGTCAGGAGACAACTTAGGAAACAATCAAACACTCATAACACACAATTGCTTAATTAACAACGAAAAATACGACCTCGTAATCACACCACACAAACAATCAGTAGGATACATAAGAACAAAAAGACAAACACTAAGAAAGAAAATTATTAACAAACAAAAACAAATTATAAGGAAAAGATTTTCAAAGCGAAGAAAAGCAGTCTCAGAATCAGAAACAAGCGAAATACAAGAACTCCACAATTTAAAAGTCTCGATAAACAAAAACCATCAAAATGACGATCAATTAAATTTCCTTGACTCAGAAACCACATCACAAGCATCAATAAAAGGCAAACGAAGAATGAAAAATCGTTACACAAATATACCAATACGTTTGTACAATTGGAATTGACCAATAAAACACATTAAGAGTTATACGCTAACAGTCATATAACACAAAAGTGATTCGAAATGAAGAAAACCTAGAGGATTCACTACTTTCATTTTTAATACACCCATTAACTGAATCTCGAGGACAGGTACAATTTTGTCAAAATTTAATCGCAAATTTATTCGAAAAAGGAGAAAGTCTGTGCACAAGAGAATTCCCCGATGTAAAAATCAAAAGACAACTTCTTGACCACTATCTCAAAGGTATATGTAGTCTCCTATCACAAAATGGAGTTTACACAATAGAAATCAAATCACCAAACGCATCCCATGACAGATATCTCAAACCGATGACGTAGATACTGAATTTTCAAAAGTTTTTACTTAATACATCAAAACCATACAACACCAAAACTCACAAAGAGCAAACTCAATATTCACAAATGACGTATTCTCACTTATCTGTAGCTATTTATCTATATTAGAATTGAAAGAACCTCAGAGCGATTCACCAACACAAACATCTCGACATACAATTGTACGACAAGAAATACACACATTTTCAAAATGTTTAAATGCAATCCGAGAAGATCTAACAAATAATGACATAACAGAACATATTAAACACGATTTGCAAAAAATCTTAGCATGGTTCATAATTGATTATTTTAGTCATAATATCGATCGTGTTGCACAATCACGAAAAAATTTGAGACCAAAAAATACAAATGACGAAACCGTACTAGCAGAACAATCAGATTCTGTTTGGCACTCTGAATGGTCTCATGAATCATTTATTAAAATACCAACAGATATATCAAGTCAAGAAACTAGCACAATCTTTATTTACAAAGATTATGTTAGACTTTATCCACTTACAATTGACGCAACACCTTTGAACTATAATTCATTCTTCCCTGAAAGATCAGGAAATAATAGTTTAAACTCTACCTTTATAAATAATGACAACTTAAATGGAACAAGAACTCTCACACAAGAAGATATACAAAGTCCAATTCATTTTGTAAGCGAAGAAATAGTTGAAACAATAACAACGACAGAATCACAACGAAGAATTTCACCGATTCAACCAAATTTTACAACTCCAAAGCTAAAAAACCCAACGCTACAACAAACAATTATACAATCCACAGTGAAACCCTCTGTTGTCCAAAAAAATTTGCAAATGGATTACCAAACGTTTCAAACAGTAACAAAACCATCATACAAACAAAAAACATCACATAGAAATAATTTCGCTGAACATAATTATAACTATGTAAATAGGTCAAAACTACGAAAACCTTCCAATATGAATACTCAGAACTACTCATTATCAAAAAGTCAGAATATACCACAACCAACTTCAAATTCAATAAATTTTCATGATTGAGCACGATCCTCACAAGAACAAAGTGAAAATTACCCATTTTTTCAACAAAATAAAAACAATACAAATAATTGTCATAACAGAATTCAACCTGATTATTATACAACAAATTATTTTCCATCAGATGATGAAGAATACTACAATCAAAATCATCAACAATTTTATCCAAGCCAAAGACCTCGTTCTTGCAGTATTGACCAACCAGATATCTTCGAACCTTGCACACGAAATGAACAAACACGACAACCTAAAAATAATCCAACATCTTACAATAACAATTTTCAACAACAAAACCCAGTTAATACACAATCATACCAACCGACTCAAGTGCATAACGAAATCCCACTGCCATATTATTTACAACAATACGAAATAACAAAAAGCCAACTTACAAACTTTTCTCAAATGCCAAATGCCGCAGAATCACTACAGATGACTATGAATCCATACCTAACGGGTGGATCATCAATATCATCAAATAAACCACTAAAGTGAATACTCTGTAGAAGATTACCTAAATGCAGTCACAGCAAATTTAACTTTCATACTTATTTATATATACTTGTATATAAAGTTATAGGATATACTTTTTCACTTCATAAAAGCATAATTTTCTCTAAGTTGTAATTAAGTTCTACATATAAAAAAACTCGATCAGCAGCAAGTCGCTTAACACTTTGATTTTGATGCATAATGTACTTTTTAAGAAAAAAAAACGTTTAAATTGCGAATGCACCTTTTCAGTAGAGGAATACAACGAGACAAACCAATGGTTGAACAATATTCTGCAGCAAGCGAGCTCACCTCATTTTTTTTGAAAATGGCTTTTGTTCAAATCTCGCAAGACATTTTCAGAAACAAGGTTTTCAGAACAAGGTTTTTTCCAAAACCATAAATTTGCATACGTTAAAAGGTTGTTACATGTTTTTTGCTCAGCACAAAAACTAGCCCTATTTTAGTCAGTCATCGAATTTTCATTTTCACTAAAAAATGATTTGTTTAGTTAAGTTCTGCTTATTTGCTTTCAATTTAATATAAAATTATGTTTTTCTGTAGTCGTCTCCTATGGAAAGCAACCAGACCTTTAAAAATAAAGAGGCCCGGTTAAAATGCTTTAAGAGCTGTTAAAACTTTCAACAGTTGAACCATTTTTAAATTTTTCATAACTTTGAGTTAAAAATTCAGACTGATATAAGTAATTTTTAAAATGGGATCTTTCAATCAAAAATTAGTAGGGGTAAAATGGGAGCTCAAAAAACTTTAATTTTGTTCTCCGACTTTTTTCACTAAGTTTTGTATGCCTTCGCATATCTGTTGAAGTAATCATAGTTAAAATCAAAACAGTTAGTTTCTGTTACACCTGCCTGTAATGCACAAATTTGTACTTATAAATCTATATTCTTTTTTTGCACTTTCCTTTTTTTGAACTTTTCTTGTTTTTTTTCCTACTTTGATAAAACAAAACTTTAATAATCATTATGTCTTAACGCATGATGATGCAAATCAGTTATCGAAAAAGATCCGTAATCATTTTGTCTTCACTTTTTCGTTTTTTCAACTTCATAGTAATAATTTAAGTATCATTCTAGCCTAATCCATTATCTTGCGAAATAAATAAAAACAAAGAGTCAAATCACAATAGTTAGTGTGTCAGTCTTTATTATTTGGTTGCTTTACGGTATCGTTAAAATTACAATTTTGTTAAAAATTGATGAAGCTGTTTCACTTTTTTTGTTACGTGTTGTTGCCCTGTAGGGTCCTTGAAACAGTTATGTTAAATGCTTCAATTGGTTGAAGAAAGTGTAATAATAGGCGAATACCACAAGGCAACACATTTTTAGAAACACATTTTGTAGTTCGATTTAATTTCTGCTTGTTCGAAAATTTTAGGAATCCTCATGCTCACCTTAAGTAAATTGCTGAAAAAAAAAATCTTTTTAACTCACAAAAAATTTAGTTTGACGTGTCTTACTGCACTCCTAATTTTATGAGCAAGGACTCGAATAAAGTACCAGTACAAGGCAAATTTTGCTCCTGAATGGCATGCTGTTTGTTGCAAACAACTACATGAAACCCTGAGACATGTTCTTTAAGATATTATAACATGTACCTATAGTCCACTTACCATCTAGTTGAAAAAACCGCAGCTGGTTTTTTGCGTCGCGAAATCTGTTGATGCTTCACTTTTGTCGCAGAGTTAGCAGGGAGTGAATAACAGTCTTATCTTTCCAGCCTTTATTAATGACTTCCGCAAATTGTTTGTGGAACCCACAAATAAAAACTATTTCTTTGTTCTTTTGCAAATTGCGTTTAAAACGAGCGGAGTATGCTTTTTAACAATGGATTCGGTAACAGCGCATTCCATTGCACATATGAAAAAGTTTGTGTTTTTGGAATCCACAAACTATTCTAGGTTCTGCAAAATTTATTCAGGTTTCCAGATTTTTGCTGCATTTCTATCAATTGGGAGCGATATAGTTATACAGCCTTTTAAATATGATTTTCCAAAAAAAAATTTCTGAAAAAAATCGGCTTGTTGCAAGTTTTTGACAAATACAATTTTACTTTCGCAGTGATACACTCAGTGCACACTCAAAACACAGTTCAGCCTCGTGTGAGTTTTTTTCCTGGAAAATTATTAC
Organism: Symsagittifera roscoffensis; assembly: GCF_963678635.1. NCBI lineage: Eukaryota > Metazoa > Xenacoelomorpha > Acoela > Convolutidae > Symsagittifera > Symsagittifera roscoffensis. Next base: position 14,565,763 of record NC_087065.1, on the reverse strand, counting down.
AAAGGCTGTTATTGAACTGATGCAAACACATGATGCTCTTGTGATGTGTAAAAGAAACCATCAGCTTCTAATTGTGTCGTTATCAGCGTCATTGTTGAACTTGATAATGACTGTACTTTTAACAGAACATTTAAAATGAATTTTAGTTCGCGTAAGTAAAACAAACGGTCCGCAAACCAGGACTATTGTTCAATGCGTCACTGAGAATTACTGAACCTGATTACTGAACGCC